>NW_028159155.1:0-10000 GCF_964263955.1 Coregonus lavaretus
ACATTTCAAATGTCATATTATGTCTATATACAGTGTTGTAATGATCTGCAAATAGTTAAAGTACAAATGGGAAAATAAATAAACATAAATATGGATTGTATTTAGAATGGTGTTTGTTCTTCACTGGTTGCCCATTTCTGTCTCTCTCTCTCTCTCTCCCTCTCTCTCCCCTCTCTCTCTCGCTCTCTCTCCTCCTCTCTCTCTAGCTCCCTCTCTGTCTCTCTCTCCCTCTCTCCCTCTCTCTGTCTCTCCCTCTGTCTCTCCATCTCTCTCTCTCTCCACTCCCTCTCCCTTTCCCCCCACTCTCTCTCTCTCTCTCTCTCTCTCTCTCTCTCTCTCTCTCTCTCTCTCCCCTCTCTCCTCTCTCTTCTCTCTCTTCCCCACACTCTCTCTCTCTCTCCCTCTCCCTCTCTCTCTCTCTCTCTCTCTCTCTCTCTCAATCTCTCTCTCCCTCTATCTCCCTCTCTTTCTCTCTCACCTTAGAAGAGATTCAGTTTGTAATGCTGGCTGGGTAGGTCAGTGTAATATGCATCTGTCTTCTCGCCCATTATTCAGACAATAAATTGCCACTGTGAAAAAATCTAAATATGAACTATGACAGACGGATACAACGTAAAGACAGTGTGTGACACCCGATCCCCCCCGACCACAGACAGACGAGCCCCCCGACCACAGACAGACGAACCCCCCGAGCCGGCCAGCCCTGTGTCTGTGAAGTGTGTGTGTGTGTGTGTGTGTGTGTGTGTGTGTGTGTGTGTGTGTGTGTGTGTGTGTGTGTGTTGTGTGTGTGTGTGTGTGTGTGTGTGTGTGTGTGTGTGTGTGTGTGTGTGTGTGTGCGTATGCGTATGTGTGGTGAGAGCGAGGAGAATCCAGACGAATTCTCCACTGATGGATCCTATACAGCTGGACTAACTCTAATTGTCCACTGTGTCTGCAGCGGCTTATGGGGCTCTTCTTCTTATGGGGCTTCACATTTATCCCTTTGTTTCTCTCTCTCTCTGTCTGTCTCGTTCACTCACTCTATCTCTCTCTCTTTCTCTCTCTCTAACTGTCTCGTTCACTCACTCTTTCTCTCTCTCTCTCTCCATGTCTCTCTCCATGTCTGTCTGTCTGTCTGTCTGTCTGTCTGTCTGTCTGTCTGTCTGTCTGTCTGTCTGTTCAGCAGGCAGGGGTTGACTAAATACATAATTCAACATTGCACACAGCAGGTGACGTTTATTGTCATGAATCTTGACCTGAAGGCAGAACTGGGAGATTTCCGCTAGATGGGCCAGCTGCAAAGTCAAAATTGGCTATATGTAAACGTTTAGCCTTTCGGTCTTAATTTAAGGTTAGGGTTAGACATTTGGGTTAACCATGTGGTTAAGGATAGGGTTGACCACTCTGCAGAGCTGCTTCCAGGACCAGATTCATGATGATAAAATGCAACCTGCTTGCACACACAGAGTGCATCCCTCTATTCCTCTCTCCTTCCCTCCTTCCCTCCTTCCCTCTTCCCTCCTTCCCTCCTTCCCTCCATACAGCTCACTGGATGCTGAGTGCTCTCACGAGCTCCCATCCCTCATCCCCAGCCTCTCTGTCTCTCTCTCCTCTCTCTCTCTCTCTCTCTCTCTCTCTCTCTCTCTCTCTCTCTCTCTCTCTCTCTTCTCTCTCTCTCTCTCTCTCTCTCTCTCTCTCTCTCTCTCTCTCTCTCTCTCTCTCTCTCTCTCTCTCTCTCTCTCTCTCTCTCTCTCTCTCTCCCCCCTCTATCTCCCCCCTTCTACTCTCTCTATATATCTCTCTCTCTTTCTCTCTCTCTCCATCTTCTCTATATTATTAGCCTTCTTCTCAGACTGGACTAATCTGTTCTAACACATGTTAATAGGGAAGAGGCTTGTATCTATCTACCCAGCCAGCCAGCCCAGGCTTCATACTGCTGACTGGCTGCCTGGCTGCTGGCTGGCTAACTGGTTGGTTTGGCTGTCCGCCTGGCTTGCTGGCTAACTGGTTGGCTGGCTGGCCGGCTGACTGGCTGGCTGGCTGGCTAACTGGCCATGCTTACAAGCAACAGTGTGTTTGTCTGTCCGCCGGGCTGTCTGTCTGGCTGGCTGGCTGCAGGGTGCAGATTTGAAGTCATTCAGTAAAAAAAGATGGGGAAATTTGCAACTCTCAAGTTGGTTCACACTTGTTGTCAGTGCCATGACTTTTATCATTCTTAGTGTTCAGGCCAAACTCACTTCAGGGGCAATAAACAATGGAGTTTCTGCAAGCCTCTCCTCAGAAATACAATGGGATGCACATTGGGCTACGTACGACGCCGCGAAGCCTTCCTAACTTGTCTTAGCCTCTCCTTCAAAATGCAATGTCTGGGTCCAAAATGGTCCTATGGGCCCTGGTCTAAAGTCGTGCACTAACAGACTAACAGTACAAAGTGAATAGGGTGCCATTTCGGAAGCACACAATTATAGTTATTGGGCTACTTACCACGGCATGAAGCCTTCCTCTCTTGTTCATGGCCAGGAATCTGTTACTGTAGACTCCTCGGATACCGATGACGCCCTGAGATACAGCAAAGAGCTCCAGGACACCTGAGAATAGAAACAACATGTTGTCGTCATCACAACAGAAGGATAAATGAATGTACCGTATTCTATTTTTCAAAGGTTTCCTAGGGGTCCTCTCTCTCTTTGCCTCTCTCTCTCTCTCTCTCTCTCTTTGCCTCTCTCTCTCTGTATCTAAATCTCTCTCTATCGCACTCTCTATCTCTCTCTCTCTCTGATTCTATAGATTCTTCAATCACATTGACCTGTATTCTGTTCCTTATTTTCCGTTGTTTTACTGTTTCAACATAGCGAAGGCGTAGACTCAGGTTTTCTGGGTCTCTGTATTTTTGGTTGGATAGGTTTCTCAATTATTTCTTAGGTTTTTGCAATCTTCATCAAAACAGTAGAACATACAGTAGAGCATAGAGTAGAACATACTGCAGAACATACAGTAGAACATACAGTAGAGCATAGAGTAGAACATACAGCAGAACATACAGTAGAACAAACCAGAACATGCAGTAGAACATACAACATAACATACAGCTGAACATACAGTAGAACTTACAGTGGAACATACAGCTGAACATGCAGTAGAACATACAACACAACATATTTCAGAACATACAGTAGCACATAAAACATATTATACTGCAGGACATACAGTAGAACATATAGTAGAACATGCAACAGAACATACAACAGAACATACAGCAGAACACAGCAGATCATATAGTAGAACATAAAGTAGATTAGAACATACATTAGAACATACAGCAGAACATAAAACATAACTTACAGCTGAATCGAACATACAGTAGAACATACAGTAGAACAAACAGTAGAACATACAGTAGAACATACAGCTGAACATACAGCTGAACATACAGTAGAACATAAAGCATAACATACAGTAGAACATACAGTAGAACGTACTGCAGAACATACATTAGAACATACATTAGAACATACAGTAGAACATACAGCAGAACATACAGTAGAACAAACAGCAGAACATAAAGCAGAACATGCAGTAGAACATACAGTAGAACATACAACAGAACATACAGTAAAACATACAGTAGAACATAATGCATAACATACATAAGAACATAATGCATAACACAGTAGAACAAACAGCAGAACATACAGCAGAACATACAGTAGAACATACAGCAGAATATACAGCAGAACATGCAGTAGAACATACAACAGAACATATTGCAGAAAATGCATTAGAACATACAGTAGAACACACAGTTTAACATACAGTAGAACATACATTAGAACATACAGCAGAACATACAGTAGAACCTACAGTAGAACCTACAGCAGAACATACAGTAGAACAGACAGTAGAACATACAACAGAACATACAGTAGAACAGACAGTAGAACATACAACAGAACATACAGTAGAACAGACAGTAGAACATACAACAGAACATACAGCAGAACATACAGTAGAACATACAGCAGAACATACAGTAGAACATAAATAATAACATGCAGTAGAACATACAACAGAACATATTGCAGAAAATACATACAGTAGAACAAGCAGCAGAACATACAGTAGAATGTACAGTAGAACATACATTAGAACATACATTAGAACATACAGTACAGGTCCTCTGTAGCTCAATTGGTAGAGCATGGTGCTTGTAACGCCAGGGTAGTGGGTTCGATCCCCGGGACCACCCATACGTAAAAATGTATGCAAACATGACTATAAGTCACTTTGGATAAAAGCGTCTGCTAAATGGCATATTATTTATTATTACAGTAGAACGTACAGCAGAACATACAGCAGAACATACAGCTGAACATACAGTAGAACACACAGTACATCATACAACAGAACATACAGCAGAACATACAGCAGAACAAACAGCAGAACATGCAGTAGAACATACAGTAGAACATACAACAGAACATACAGTAAAACATACAGTAAAACATAATGCATAACATACATAAGAACATAACGCATAACACAGTAGAACAAACAGTAGAACATACTGCAGAACATACAGCAGAACATACAGTAGAACATACAGCAGAACATACAGCAGAACATGCAGTAGAACATACAACAGAACATATTGCAGAAATTGCATTAGAACATACAGTAGAACATACAGTAGAACATACAGCAGAACATACAGCAGAACATACAGTAGAACATACAGTAGAACATAATGGAGAACATACAGCTGAACATACAGTAGAACATACAGCAGAACATACAGCAGAACATACAGCAGAACATACAACAGAACATACAGTAAAACATACAGTAGAACACACAGTTTAACATACAGTAGAACATACATTAGAACATACATTAGAATATACAGTAGAACATACAGCAGAACATACAGTAGAACATACAGTAGGACCTACAGCAGAACATACAGTAGAACAGACAGTAGAACATACAACAGAACATACAGTAAAACATACAGTAGAACATAATGCATAACATACATAAGAACATAACGCATAACACCGTAGAACAAACAGTAGAACATACAGCAGAACATACAGCAGAACATACAACAGAACATATTGCAGAAAATGCATTAGAACATACAGTAGAACACACAGTTTAACATACAGTAGAACATACATTAGAACATACATTAGAACATACAGTAGAACATACAGCAGAACATACAGTAGAACATACAGTAGGACCTACAGCAGAACGTACAGTAGAACAGACAGTAGAACATACAACAGAACATAAAGAAGAACATGCAGTAGAACATACAACAGAACATATTGCAGAAAATACATACAGTAGAACATGCAGCAGAACATACAGTAGAACATACAGTAGAACATACTGGATAACATACAGCTGAACATACAGTAGAACATACAGTACATCATACAACAGAACATATTGCAGAACATACAGTAGAACATACAGCAGAACATACAGCAGAACATACAGTAGAACATACAGTAGAACATACAGCAGAACATACAGTAGAACATACAGTAGAACATACAGCAGAACATACAGTAGAACATACAGTGGAACATACAGTAGAACAAACAGTAGAACATACAGTAGCACATACAGCAGAACATGCAGCAGAACATACAGCTGAACATACAGTAGAACACACAGTACATCATACAACAGAACATACAGCAGAACATACAGCAGAACAAACAGCAGAACATGCAGTAGAACATACAGTAGAACATACAACAGAACATACAGTAAAACATACAGTAAAACATAATGCATAACATACATAAGAACATAACGCATAACACAGTAGAACAAACAGTAGAACATACTGCAGAACATACAGCAGAACATACAGTAGAACATACAGCAGAACATACAGCAGAACATGCAGTAGAACATACAACAGAACATATTGCAGAAATTGCATTAGAACATACAGTAGAACATACAGTAGAACATACAGCAGAACATACAGCAGAACATACAGTAGAACATACAGTAGAACATAATGGAGAACATACAGCTGAACATACAGTAGAACATACAGCAGAACATACAGCAGAACATACAGCAGAACATACAACAGAACATATTGCAGAAAATGCATTAGAACATACAGTAGAACACACAGTTTAACATACAGTAGAACATACATTAGAACATACATTAGAATATACAGTAGAACATACAGCAGAACATACAGTAGAACATACAGTAGGACCTACAGCAGAACATACAGTAGAACAGACAGTAGAACATACAACAGAACATACAGTAAAACATACAGTAGAACATAATGCATAACATACATAAGAACATAACGCATAACACCGTAGAACAAACAGTAGAACATACAGCAGAACATACAGCAGAACATACAACAGAACATATTGCAGAAAATGCATTAGAACATACAGTAGAACACACAGTTTAACATACAGTAGAACATACATTAGAACATACATTAGAACATACAGTAGAACATACAGCAGAACATACAGTAGAACATACAGTAGGACCTACAGCAGAACAAACAGTAGAACATACAGCAGAACATACAACAGAACATAAAGAAGAACATGCAGTAGAACATACAACAGAACATATTGCAGAAAATACATACAGTAGAACATGCAGCAGAACATACAGTAGAACATACAGTAGAACATACTGGATAACATACAGCTGAACATACAGTAGAACATACAGTACATCATACAACAGAACATATTGCAGAACATACAGTAGAACATACAGCAGAACATACAGCAGAACATACAGTAGAACATACAGTAGAACATACAGCAGAACATACAGTAGAACATACAGTAGAACATACAGCAGAACATACAGTAGAACATACAGTGGAACATACAGTAGAACAAACAGTAGAACATACAGTAGCACATACAGCAGAACATGCAGTAAAACATCCAACAGAATATACAACAGGACATAATGCAGAACATACAGTAGAACATACATTTGAACATACAGCAGAGGTATACATCCAGATAGCAATTGACCGTTTAACAGATTCCCAGATGGCAGACTGTAACTTTAAGAACAGCTATGTTTCCATGTACTGTAATATGACAGTTATTCTAAAGCGGACAATTAAATGGGAGAGAGAGAGAGAGAGAGAGAGAGAGAGAGAGAGAGAGAGAGAGAGAGAGAGAGAGAGAGAGAGAGAGAGAGAGAGAGAGAGAGAGAGAGAGAGAGAGAGAGAGAGTACATTACAGCATTTTCATGGTCAGCTTGAAACAGTTTACCATGTAAATTAGTTAGTTTATATCTGGGGTGGTGGAGTCTCCTAAAGGTCAAATCCTGATTCATATTAATCTGTTGGCTTGAGACACACACAGACACTTTTTAGATTCTGTTTTGATCTTAAATAAGTATGACTATAATTACTACAGGCCAGTGTCTCCCAACTCCAATCCTGGATTGGATGAGCACACATTTTTGTTTTAGCACTAAAACAAGTAGGTTTGTCAGGGGCAACAACAAAAATGTTGAGCTGTTGGGGATACTGGAGGACATTGGAAACACTGGACATGGCAACTTGTCCTCTTTGAGATTGTCTTGTCAAAAATAGTTCTGTATTAGTATATAATAGTTATAAGATCTGGATACAAATTTACATTTTGAGACTTAAGCTACAACACTTACATTATCCATCAATGACATTATCATACACATAACTAGAGTAACATTATTTAACTAGCTAAACTGTTTGCCAATAACACACATATCATTCCATTTAATTTAGTTTTTAATAATAGACAACACACATTTTAGACTGAGGAAACAGAAGGAGGAACTTGTAAACTGATATGTCCCAACTTCGTAACGCACAGAGCCAATGACAACCATCCAACCACGTTGAACATTGCATTGTTGTGATGACAATCATACTGATGTCCAATCCAAAACATCCTCATCTCTTCTGCTGCACCTGTTACGCATGCAAGACCTGCCAATGTCCCAAACAAGCCATGCAGACAGATAAAAAGCAATGTACAGTTAAGAGGCAACTGTATGTTAATGTGTATGTAGCCTACGTTCATGTTGGAAAG
Source organism: Coregonus lavaretus (assembly GCF_964263955.1). Taxonomy (NCBI): domain Eukaryota; kingdom Metazoa; phylum Chordata; class Actinopteri; order Salmoniformes; family Salmonidae; genus Coregonus; species Coregonus lavaretus. The sequence goes on from NW_028159155.1 coordinate 8,091, forward strand.
ACAGCAACACAATAAGTAGACAATAGTCTGCCATTTCAGCATTACCTTCTCTCTTTTCACACTTTATGAATCATTATTAATCCAACCACTTGAGACTCAGAGGCCTATTATAGCAACATTGTTTAATAACTTACTTAACGGATTGGGTTCATGGCTGCCGTTCACTCGTCCGTCGGTGTGTATCTGGAGATGGAAACCAATGCCAACCCGACAGTATAGCCTGCAAGTCCTGCGTCCCGAACCACGGATTGTACCCGCTTCCAGAAGTTGGTCCTCCAAGGAGTCGTATCCAAGGGATCCAGTGACTACGGCGGCGGAGACGGAGACCACAGCGGCGCAAATCAATTGCAGCAGAGCGAAGGTAAAAAGGGAGAGAGGAACATTCATTCTTCCAAAAAGGAAACTCTGTCTGTCCTCTGGCTCTGCTAGTTCACTTCTTCTTCTTCGATCATGGTGTTGTTGTAGTGGATCCCGAGCTCACAGAAAAGCTATGTGGGTAGTGCCAGTGCACGAGGAACCGTGCGCACACTAGAACACGTCCAGTTCCAGAAGCGCTCGTGGGCATTACCCCAGCGGTGCCGCGCGGTGGTCGGTGTGTGTAGCTGCTGCTGGTGTGCTGGAGTGGTTCCGCTGGCCTGGCACACACGGAGATATTTATAACCAACACAATGATGTCACTGCTTAATACATGACTGAGTTCTGAAGGACGCTTTCTCTCATCCGGATTTTCTCTCTAAAAACACCAGCCCTGCTCAATATCGATCTGCGCTGCCAATAGCAACGATGAGGCAAAAATAGGACAAAACTGACAGCGCAAATTTTCCTTCCAAAGGACTCCTCTGTGCCAGGACGCAGCATGCACGGCATTTTACGCACGAGGAGGCATGTTTTTATAGATCTGCAGCACAGCACACCAATAATTCATAACTGGAGAGAGAGAGAGAGAGAGAGAGAGAGAGAGAGAGAGAGAGAGAGAGAGAGAGAGAGAGAGGGGGGGGGGGAATCCCTTGACAGTCTTCTGTCGAAATCAGAGATTTGCTGTGGGGAAAGTTCAAACTTTGCGGTGCGACCTGAGTGCGACGTAATAAAGAAGAATAACTGTGTGTCTGTGAGGGACAGTGAGTTTAAAATAGATACAGACCTACAGTTCCTCAGGTGACGTTTTACAGTTTTAATATCGCACATGCAGGGCAGGCAGACTCACGCACGCATAGCACTGCTTATATAGCTTCTTTCTTTAGCCTACCTTACTGCGCATTTAACTACATGACCGTTATTCTGTCTGAGTGAGGGAATAGAATCCACTCAAATAGAACGGCACTTTTGAATGCAAGGTGCATTTTGGGGAGCTATTGAAATGGATTTGAGAATTATAATGAACCATTAATTGTACTGCCAATTGTTTTTGAGAATCAGGCAACTGCTAGTGAGTAGACTGTTGTGGTACCTATGTTTTTGAAAATAATGCAGTAATTGTATAGGTAAGGTTGAGTGTATTTTAAATATCACATCACCAGATTTCATGAAGATAATAGGCATATTTTACAATACTGAGAAGAAACAAGCTATGGACTTTTATTGGGTTTTTTGATGCACTTAATTCTCAGTCATGGTTCTACAATCTGACAACGTTGTTGTCTAATCCAGTTGTCTCCACTTCAGATCACACAGTGCAGTTAAAGGGTTAAGGCTGATGATAACATAGTCCATGCTGCATCCATGTGCTCCTGCCTCAACAGGGATCCACTCCCACTTTGTAGTCCCGTGTAGCTTGGTTGATAGAGCATGGCAGTTTGCAACGCCAGGGTTGTGGGTTCGATTCCCACGGGGGGCAGTATGAAAATGTATGCACTCACTAACTGTAAGTCGCTCTGGATAAGAGCGTCTGCTAAATGACTAAAATGTAAAAT
>NW_028159155.1:12500-17500 GCF_964263955.1 Coregonus lavaretus
TGTATGTATGCATGTTTGTGTGTGTGTGTGTGTGTGTATGTGTGTGTGTATGTTTGTGTATGTATGTATGTATGTATGTATGTATGTATGTATGTATGTATGTATGTATGTTTGTTTGTTTGTTTGTATGTATGTATGTATGTATGTTTGTATGTAAACTCAGGAAGAAAAAAAAGTCCCTTTTTCAGGACCCTGTCTTTCAAAGATAATTCGTAAAAATACAAATAACTTCACAGATCTTCATTGTAAAGGGTTTAAACACTGTTTCCCATGCTTGTTCAATGAACCATAAACAATTAATGAACATGCACCTGTGGAACGGTCGTTAAGACACTAACAGCTTACAGACGGTAGGCAATTAAGGTCATAGTTATGAAAACTTAGCACACTAAAGAGGCCTTTCTACTGACTCTGAAAAACAACAAAAGAAAGATGCCCAGGGTCCCTGCTCATCTGTGTGAACGTGCCTTAGGCATGCTGCAAGGAGGCATGAGGACTGCAGATGTGCCCAGGGCAATAAATTGCAATGTCCGTACTGTGACATTGCAATTTAGACAGCGATACAGGGAGACAGGACGGACAGCTAATCGTCCTCGCAGTGGCAGACCACGTGTAACAACACCTGCACAGGATCGGTACATCCGAACATTACACCTGCGGGACAGGTACAGGATGGCAACAACAACGCCTGAGTTACACCAGGAACACAATAGGCTGAGAGGATGGACTGAGGGCTTGTAGGCCTGTTGTAAGGCAGGTCCTCACCAGACATCACCGGCAAACCCACCGTCGCTGGACTAGACAGGACTGGCTAAAAGTGCTCTTCACTGACGAGTCGCGGTTTTGTCTCACCAGGGGTGATGGTCGGATTTATCGTCGAAGGTATGAGCGTTACACCGAGGCCTGTACTCTGGAGCAGGATCGATTTGGAGGTGGAGGGTCCGTCATGGTCTGGGGCCGTGTGTCAAAACATCATTGGACTAAGCTTGTTGTCATGTTACAGGGAAGACATCTTCCTCCCTCATGTGGTACCCTTCCTGCAGGCTCATCCTGACATGACCCTCCAGCATGAAAACGCCACCAGCCGTACTTCTCATTCTGTGAATGATTTCCTGCAAGACAGGAATGTCAGTGTTCTGCCATGGCTAGCGAAGAGCCAGGATCCAATCCCATTGAGCACGTCTGGGACCTGTTGGATCGGAGGGTGAGGGCTAGGGCCATTCCCTCCAGAAATGTCCGGGAACTTGCAGGTGCCTTGGTGGAAGAGTGGGGTAACATCTCACAGCAAGAACTGGCAAATCTGGTGCAGTCCATGAGGAGGAGATGCACTGCAGTACTTAATGCAGCTGGTGGCCACACCAGATACTGACTGTTATTTTTGATTTTGACCCCCCCTTTGTTCAGGGACACATTATTCAATTTTTGTTAGTCACGTGTCTGTGGAACATGTTCAGTTTATGTCTTAGTTTAAGGGTTTTCTTTATTTTTGTACTATTTTTTACGTTGTAGAATAATAGTGAAGACATCAAAACTATGAAATAACACATATGGAATCATGTAGTAACCAAAAAAGTGTTAAACAAATCCAAATATATTTTATATATGAGATTCTTGAAATAGCAACCCTTTGCCTTGATGACAGCTTTGCACACTCTTGGAATTCTCTCAACTAGCTTCATGAGGTAGCACCTGGTTTGCATTTCAATGAACAGGTGTGCCTTCTTAAAAGTTCATTTGTGGAATTTATTTCCTTCTTAATGCATTTGAGCCAATCAGTTGTGTTGTGACAAGGTAGGGGGGCTATACAGAAGATAGCACTATTTGGTAAAAGACCAAGTCCATATTATGGCAAGAACAGCTCAAATAAGCAAAGAGACATGACAGTCCATCATTACATTAAGACATGAAGGTCAGTCAATATGGAACATTTCAAGAAATTTGAACGTTTCTTCAAGTGCAGTCGCAAAAACAATCAAGTGCTATGTTGAAACTGGCTCTCTTGAGGACCGCCACAGGAGTGGAAGACCCAGAGTTACGTCTGCTGCAGAGGATAAGTTCATTAGAGTTACCAGCCTCAGAAATTGCAGCCCAAATAAATGCTTCACGGAGTTCAAGTCACAGACACATCTCAACATCAACTGTTCAGAGGGGACAGTGTGAATCAGGTCTTCATAGTCAAATTGCTGCAAAGAAACCACTACTAAAGGACACCAATAAGAAGAAGAGACCTGCTTGATCCAAGAAACACGAGCAATGGACATTAGACCGGTGGAAATGTGTCCTTTGTCTGGAGTCCAAATTTGAGATTTTTGGGTCCAACTGCTGTGGAAGCATTAAGGAGAAGGTGTTATGGTGTGGGGTGCTTTGCTGGTGACACTGTCTATGATTTATTTAGAATTCAAGGCACACAGCATTCTGCAGCGATACGCCATCCCATCTGGTTTGGGCTTAGTTGGACTATAATTTGTTTTTCAACAGGACAATGACCCAACACACCTCCAGGCTGTGCAAGGGCTATTTTACCAAGAAGGAGAGTGATGGAGTGCTGCATCAGATGACCTGGCCTCCACAATCCCCTGACCGCAAACCAATTGAGATGGTTTGGGATGAGTCGGACGGCAGAGTGAAGGAAAAGCAGCCAACAAGTTCTCAGCATATGTGGGAACTCCTTCAAGACCTTTGGAAAAGCATTCCAGGTGAACCTGGTTGAGAGAATGCCAAGAGTGTGCAAAGCTGTCATCAAAGCAAAGGGTGGCTACTTTAAAGAATCTCAAATATAAAATATGTTTTGATTTGTTTAACACTTTTTTGGTTACTACATGATTCCATATGTGTTATTTCATAGTTTTGATAACTTCACAATTATTCTACAATGTAGAAAATAGTAAAAAATTAAGAAAATCCCTGGAATGAGTAGGTGTGTCCAAACTTTTGTCTGGTACTGTAAGTATTCAGACCCTTTACTCAGTACTTTGTTGATGCACCTTTGGGAGAGATTACAGCCTCGAGTCTTATTGGGTATGATGCTACAAGCTTGGCACACCTGTATTTGGGAAGTTTCTCCCATTCTTCTCTGCAGATCCTCTCAAGCTCTGTCAGGTTGGATGGAAAATAGCTGCACAGCTATTTTCAGGTCTCTCCAGAGATGTTCAATTGGGTTCAAGTCCGGGCTCTGGCTAGGCCACTCAAGGACATTCAGAGACTTGTCCCGAAGCCACTCCTGCATTGTCTTGCCTGTGTGCTTAGGGTTGTTGTTTTGTTGGAAGGTGAACCTTCACCCCAGTCTGAGATCCTGAGCGCTCTGGAGCAGGTTTTCATCAAGGATCTCTCTGTACTTTGCACTGTTCATCTTTCCCTCGATCCTGACTAGTCTCCCAGTCCCTGCCGCTGAAAAACATCCCCACAGCATGATGCTGCCACCACCATGCGTCTCCGTAAGGATGGTGCCAGGTTTCCTCCAGACGTGACGCTTGGCATTCAGGCCAAAGAGTTCAATCTTGGTTTCATCAGACCAGAGAATCTTGTTTCTCATGGTCAAGGAGGCCTTTAGGTGCCTTTTGGCGAACTCCAAGCGGACTGTCATGTGCCTTTTACTGAGGAGTGGCTTCTGTCTGGCCACTCTACCATAATGGCCTGATTGGTGGAGTGCTGCAGAGATGGTTGTCCTTCTGGAAGGTTCTCCCATCTCCACAGAGTAACTCTAGAGCTCTGTCAGAGTGACCATTGGGTTCTTGGTCACCTACCTGACCAAGGCCCTTCTCCCCCGATTGCTCAATTTGGCCAGGCAGCCAGCTCTAGGAAGAGTCTTGGTGGTTCCAAACTTCTTCCATTTAAGTATGATGTAGGCCACTGTGTTCTTGGGGACCTTCAATGCTGCAGACATTTTTCGGTACCCTTCCCCAGATCTGTGCCTCGACACAATCCTGTCTCGGAGCTCTACGGACAATTCCTTCGACCTCTGGCTTGGTTTTTGCTCTGACATGCACTGTCAGCTGTGGGACTTTATATAGACAGGTGTGTGCCTTTCCAAATCATGTCCAATCAATTGAATTTACCACAGGTGGACTCCAATCAAGTTGTAGAAACATCTCAAGGATGATCAATGGAAACAGGATGCACCTTAGCTCAATTTCGAGTCTCATAGCAAAGGGTCTGAATACTTATGTAAATAAGGTATTTCTGTTTTTTATTTTTAATACATTTGGAAACATTCATATAAACCTGTTTTCGCTTTGTCATTGTGGGGTATTGTGTGTAGATTGATGAGGCAAAAATGCATTTAATCAATTTTAGAATACATTTTACATTTACATTTTAGTCATTTAGCAGACGCTCTTATCCAGAGCGACTTACAGGAGCAATTAGGGTTAAGTGCCTTGCTTAAGGGCACATCGACAGATTTTTCACCTAGTCGGCTCGGGAATTAGAACCAGCGACCTTTCGGTTACTGGCACAACGCTCTTACCCACTAAGCTACCTGCCGCCCTGAATAAGACTGTAACGTAACAAAATGTGGAAAAAGTCAAGGGGTCTGAATACTTTCTTACTACTAGCTACACACACGCACACAGAGAGCTGAATGACCATGCCGGCTATCTATTTTTATTTTCATTTTTTTATTTTTTTTATTTTTTTTATGGGGTAGATCAGCTTTAATATTTCAGATAGATTGTAACTTCTATCAATGTAATTGTCTGAATCACTTCCAATCCCCCAAATGTTTTTTTCTCTCGCAAATATATATATATATATATATATATATATATATATATATACATATATATAGGACTGCCCGTTCCATGATCTCGCCATCACGGTTGACAACTCCGTTGTGTCCTCCTTCCAGAGTGCGAAGAGCCTTGGCGTGACCCTGGACAACACCCTGTCGTTCTCCGCTAACATCAAGGCGGTGACCTGATCCTGTAGGTTCATGCTCTACAAAATTCGGAGAGTACGACCCTGCCTTACACAGGAAGCGGCACAGGTCCTAATCCAGGCAC
>NW_028159155.1:22500-33169 GCF_964263955.1 Coregonus lavaretus
TTCCACCGCCATGCCGAGAAAAACTCTTCTATAGGGTTGAGGAATGGAGAGTATGGTGGAAGATATAGGACGGTGAAATGTAGATGTTGCTGAAACCAGTTCTGAACCAGAGCAGAGCGGTGGAAAGACACATTGTCCCAGACAACAATGTATTGCATATGATCGATTTGATTTGCTGCTGTTATGTTGTGCAATTGGTCCAAGAATGTAAGTATGAGTGCTGTGTTGTAAGGGCCCATATGGGCATGGCGGTGGAGGACCCCATTCTGTGTAATGGCTGCACAGAGTGTTATATTACCCCCACGTTGCCCTGGGACATTGACTATAGCCCTGTGGCCAATGATGTTTCTTCCCCTCCTTCGTGTTCTCGTCAGGTTGAACCCAGCCTCATCTACGTAAATGAACTCATGCTGGATCTCCTCTCCATCCATTCGTAAAACTCTCTGAAAAACAGTGTCAGGCAAAATTGTGTAGTTCAGTGTAGATCTAGTATACATATTACAGTACAGTAAAAGATTATGAGACAGTATGCAAGATCACACTGCTAAAGTGAATACATACCTCTGCATAATCATGCCGCAGTCGTTTCACCCTTTCGGAATTGCGCTCGAAAGGCACTCGATAAATTTGCTTCATTTGAATATGTTTTTTCTTTAGGATGCGTGCCAGTGTTGATGTTGAGACCTGATGGATATCGTTGAAAATGGCGTGGTTATTGACAATGTTAGCTTGGAGCTGCTTGAGTGTTATAGCATTGTTGGCCAAAACCATGTTTACTATCTCCCTCTCTTGCTGTTCTGTGAACATAGGAGGCCTTCCCCCTTGTCGTCCCTGACCCTCAATCCTATGTAGAAAAAAAAAACAGTATACAATAGTACAGTAATTTCACAGGAAAAGGTAACAGAAGTGCTGATAGTGCATAGAATATAGTACTGTAAGCAGTTACTGAAACCGTGCAGATGTTTTTGATATGATGATATTTTTACAATACCTATTTTCCAGTCAAAATGTTCTCATCACACTTGCCACTGTATATCGGCTTAGATTTGGCTGTACTCGCAGTCCAGCCTCCCTCAGCGTCAGGCCGTGGTTGACAATGTGGTCAACCAGTGTTGCGCGGATCTCATTTGTCAGATTCGGTCCTCTTTGAGCACCTTCTTGTCTTCCTCTTCCTCTTCCTCTTCCTCTTCCTCTTCCTCTTCCTCTTCCTCTTCCTCTTCCTCTTCCTCCCCTTCCTCCTCCTCCTCCTCCTCCTCGTTCTCCTCCTCGTCCTCCTCGTTCTCCTCGTCCTCCTCGTCCTCCTCGTTCTCCTCGTTCTCCTCGTCCTCCTCCTCCTCCTCCTCCTCGTCTTACTCTTTCTCTGACTCTTTCCATTGTGCTTGAAGACCGATGAACTCACCTGCTGCTTTTTATAGTGCTTATACACCTGATTGGTGTGTCTACAATTACAGTTTTTTCCAACTGCTTACACACAAAATCTTTTCATGTCACACGATTTTTGAAACCTCTCACTCAAAGTGCAAAACTACACACCAAATCTCCAAAACCATAAGCTATTTCTCAGCCTTTGACTCAGTTGTCAATTGCATAAAACACTTTTTTCAAAACACTACACACAATTCTCTACCTAAAACACAAAAATCTAACAGGAAGTGACTTGCTTTCCTTTTCCAAACACAACCAATCAAAATGCTACACTTATTCACCAGGTCAAACACACTCTCCTCGAATGTTCAAACACTAATTGCTTTACTGATCACTAACCAATCACTGCTTTACTGTAGTATAGGACTGTTTTGAACAATGGATGCCAACAATGGACAGAGAGCAAGAGGAGTAGGAGGGAGAGGCAGGGGACAACAACGAGGACAAATTCAAAGATGAAGAGTTGGAGGAGGAGGAGGAGGAGGAGGAGGAGGAAGAGGAAGAGGACGAGGGCAAAGAAGAGAAGGAAGGAGAGCCATCTCTGATGAGATTAGGGCAACACTTGTTGATCATGTGATCAACCACGGTTTGACCATGAGAGAGGCTGGACTGAGAGTCCAGGCCAACTTGAGTCGATTTACAGTGGCGTCCATAATTCGAACCTTCAGAAATGAGAACAGGTATGCAACTATCTAATGACTATTTTAGCATTAGAGTAATGTACTGTAAAATACGTATGACTGCATAGTATTGCATAAACATTTGTAACTCTAAGCCATCCATTTACTGCACTGCATTGAATGAATGAGGTTGGTTATCATGCTGTACTACATTTTTGTGTACATTGTTTACAGTTCCTATGCTGAACACATACTGTGTTTGAATTCTGTACAGAGTGGAAAGGCAAAGACATCATGGAGGACGAGGACGTTTGTTTACAGATGTACAAGAGACTGCAATTGTAAATATGGTTTTGGCCAACAATGCAATTAGGATTTGAGAGATAAGAGAGCATATCTTGAATAATGACACCATATTTAACAACATCAATGCTGTAAGCCTGTCGACCATACAACGCATCCTCCAATGGCACCAAGTGACGATGAAACAACTTTACAAGGTGCCATTTGAGAGAAACTCTGACAGAGTCAAGAATCTGCGACATGACTTTGTAGAGGTATGTATGCAACACTACTTCCAGTACTTCAGACATACCATATTTACTCATCTGTATATCCTTTTGTCTGTTACAGAGAGTATTGGAGATGGATGCCCATGTACATTTATTTATGTGGATGAGGTTGGCTTTAACCTCACCAAAACCAGGCGCCGCGGAATAAATGTAATAGGACAGAGGGCAATTACCAATGTCCCTGGACAGCGTGGAGGTAATATAACTATGTGTGCTGCCATCACTCAAAACGGGGTCCTCCATCACAATGCCACACTGGGTCCGTACAACACCGGCCATATCCTCACTTTTCTGGATGCAATTTACACAATGCTTGTCCCTGATCCATATCAGGAGCCTGCTAGATTTGTGGTTATATGGGACAATGTTAGTTTTCACCGGGCTGTTCTGGCCCACAACTGGTTTGCCACCCATCCACAATTTGTAGTTTTGAACCTACCCCCATATTCACCTTTTCTAAATCCCATAGAGGAATTCTTCTCAGCCTGGCGCTGGAAAGTTTTTGATTGCCAACCCTATGCCCGCGTGCCGCTTCTCCAGGCAATGGAGGACGCATGTGGGGACATAGAGGTTGCCTCTGTCCAAGGTTGGATACGCCATGCTAGGAGATACTTCCCTCGATGTTTGGCAAGAGAAAACGTATCTTGTGATGTGGACGAAGTATTGTGACCAGACCCAGCCCGGAGAAGAGATGAAGCGTAGCTTAGCACTGGTGACTGCCCCCCCCCGCCTACCAATTCCTGGACTGCCCCCCCCCCCCCGGACCCCACACACTTTTGTGTTCTTTACTGTATTCTAAAGAATATACTTTTGGTTTACATATGTTTATGGTTTTGTTGTATGCTACTGTATACAACAGTAATGTTTGGCCTAATAAATATTTTCTGTTTCTACATTGCATTGGTGTTTACAGTGTACTTGTTACCCCTCTCAGCAGATTACTTTCACTGTAGAACATTGTATTGGAATGTATATATAAGCCTATGAAAGACCAAAGGGCTTTAGATTTAGAACAACAGTGTTTACATGGTATATCCAAAAATTTACTATTATGAAAGTAGTGTTTGCCATTTGATGCAAATGCTTCATTCTGACATGTGTTTATGGCATTTTGAATGAAGTGTTACATTTTGAAGGAGATGTGAGGCATTTTGCATTTTGTGTGTGCAGTTTTGGGAATTGTGTGTAGAGTTTTGAAAAAAGGAGACATAGTTTTGAAAACGTGTGTAAGCAGTTGGAAAAAACTGTAAGCAAACGAGTGTTTGCACACCTGATGACTGTGTTGAACCAATTGGTTGGACGGTGTGGTAATTTGACAGTCAGTGCTTTGGTATTGCAAGGACGTGACTTCATGATAGATTTTTGTGTGTAATGTATGTTAAGTGTGTTTAGTGTTTTGCAAATCACTGTGTGTAGAGTTTTGCAACAAGTGTAAGGTTGACAATGTGCTTATAGTTGTGCAAATATGGGCTGATGTTTTGCTTCTTGAGTGTAAGGTTTTGCTAATAGTGTACTACTTTTAATTTTAGTGTGTAAGCAATCCAAAAAAACTGTAAGCCTAACCCTAACTCTAACTTAACCCTAACTTAACCTTAATCCTAACTTAAGCCTGGCCCTAACCCTAACTTAAGCCTAACCCTAACCCTATCCATAACTTAAACCTAACCTTAACCCTAACTTAACCCTAACCCTAACTTAAGTCTAACTTAACCCCAACCCTAACTTAAGCCTAACCCTAACTTAACCCCTGATATTACACTACCAGCATCTGTAATGATATTACACTACCAGCATCTGTAATGATATTACACTGCCAGCATCTGTAATGATATTACACTGCCAGCATCTGTAATTATATTACACTACCAGCATCTGTAATGATATTACACTACCAGCATCTGTAATGATATTACACTACCAGCATCTGTAATGATATTACACTGCCAGTGTAATGAATACTCGGACAGAGTGGTAAGATCCAATCGCAGAATAGCGATGCTTTATTAGAGTACAGACAAGGGAATAGCTTAATCGTGGTCGGGCGGGCTGTGGTCAAAACCGGGCCAGGCAGAGACAGGCAGAGGTACCAAGGGAGCGGGCTTAGTCGTAGTCGAGGTCACAGACAAAGGATCAGAGGACGGTAATCACTGGGGTAGACAAGCAGAGGATTAAGCAATTCGGGGAGTCAAACAACAAGGCACAGGTCGGATACACGGGTAATCAAAAACAACAAACTCTCTCTCTCTCTCGGAACAAAACGCTTAGCAAGTCACAATGGAACAATACCTCGCACCGACTGAACTTCTGAGCACACGTTATATCCTACACTAATTACTGACAGGTGTGCTCAGAACTCAGGTGAACCAGATCGAGTCTGATGACTCCCCCTCTCAGTAGATCGGGGAAGTGTCAGACTCTGCCTAGACCCAGCCAATCCCCGATCCCTTACATTATCCCCCTCCCCAGGGCCGGCTCCTGACGGCCTTCTACCTCTACTGGGTGGTCTTCCTCTGGGTCGGGGTCCTGGATGATCTGGGTGTTCAGCATGGAAAGTGGCCTTGAGAGCGGGATCCAGTATGTCCTTAGCAGGGACCCAGGACCGTTCCTCAGGTCCATATCCCTCCCAGTCCACGAGATATTCGATGCCCCCTCGTCTCCGTCTTGACTCCAGTATCTCGTGGACTGTATAGGTGGTGTCCTGTTCATCCTCCAAAGGTGGTGTAGTAGGTTGTTGAGCGATTGGGGGGTACATCGGGCTATAGTGGACAGGTTTCAATAGGGAGACGTGGAATGTAGGGTTTATCCTGTAGTGTCGAGGGAGTAACAGACGGTAGGTGACAGGGTTAATACGTCTCTGTACCTTGAAAGGACCGATGTACCTGGGTTGGAGCTTCTTGCAGCTCCGTCGGAACCGCAGGTCTCGGGTAGACAGCCACACTCGTTGCCCGGGTTGATAAGTGGGAGTAGGTCTCCGGCGTCGGTCGGCGTAGGTCTTTTGCTGTTGTGAGGCTTGACTGAGATGTTGATGGTCCGTCTCCCAGACCTGCGCACTCCGACGGAACCACTCGTCCACAGCCGGTACCATCCCTGATGCGGTATCCCACGGGAACAGGGGTGGTTGATACCCTAGAACACACTGGAAGGGCGTTAGGCGTAGGGAGGTGTGAATGAGTGAGTTCTGAGCATACTCTACCCAAGGAAGGAATCGGCTCCACTCTTGCGGCTGCCGCGAACATTGTTGCCGTAGATATTTCCCAATTTCCTGGTTGAGCCGTTCTGTCTGCCCATTGGCCTGGGGATGATATCCGGAGGTTAGGCTAACCGAGATGCCCAAGCGTTCGCAGAAGGCCTTCCATACCCGGGATACAAACTGGGGTCCCCGGTCGGAAACAATATCCTCCGGGACACCAAACTGCCGGAACACCTGGGTAAACATAGTCTCAGCCATCTGAGTGGCGTTAGGCAAACGGGTCATGGGTACTAACCGGCACATCTTGGAGAAACGATCGATGACCACGAGAATTACAGTATGGCCCTCTGATTCTGGTAGGTCGGTAACAAAGTCCATTGCAATGTGCGACCAGGGTCGTTGAGGAGTTGGCAATGGCATCAGCTTACCCTCCGGTAGTGCACGAGGTACCTTGGACTGAGCACATACTGGACAGGATAAGACATAGTCTCTGACGTCATCTGTGAGAGAATCCCACCAGTATTTTCGGCTGATGAGTCGTGCAGTTCGAGTGATTCCGGGATGACCAGATCCCAGCGACGTGTGGCACCATTCCATCAGTTGAGGTCGAAGCGGAGCTGGTACAAACACCTTTGACTCCGGGGTTTCTGGAGGGGCTGGTTCCGATTGTAGGCTCTCCTGAATAGTGTCATCGATAGCCCACCTCACAGGACCAGCACGGCAACTCCTGGGGAGGATAGGTTCTGGTTCCACGGGTCTTTCCGCGCGCTCGAACCGTCGGGAAAGAGCGTCCGCCTTACCATTCTTGGACCCGGGGATATAAGAGACAGTGAATCGGAACCGGTTGAAGAATAAAGACCACCTTGCCTGTCGGGAGTTCAGTCGTTTAGCACTGTGAAGATACTCCAGGTTGCGGTGGTCCGTGAGCACTTGGAACGGATGCTCTGCTCCCTCCAACCAATGTCTCCACTCCTCCAGTGCTAACTTCACCGCCAGTAGTTCACGATTACCCACGTCGTAGTTCTGCTCGGCCGAATTCAGTTTCCTTGAAAAGAACGCACAGGGTCGTGATTTAGGCGGCTCACCTTGGCGTTGGGATAAAACGGCTCCCACTCCAACCTCCGAGGCGTCCACTTCCACGATAAACGGCAAGGTAGGGTCCGGCTGACATAAAATAGGAGCGGTGGTAAAGCGTTGCTTTAATGTTTCAAACGCACGCACTGCCCCCTCCGTCCAGTTCAGACCGCGACCGTTGTAGCTGGTCATCGCCGACAGAGGAGCGGCGGTGGTGCTGAAATTACGCACAAACCGTCTATAGTAATTGGCAAACCCCAAGAATCTCTGGAGCTCTTTCACCGTCTGGGGTTGAGGCCAATCTTGTACCGCTTGTACCTTGGATTCATCCAGTTTAACCCCGTCGGGAGTGAGTATGGCCCCAAGGAAGGAAATCGTGGTGACATGGAATTCACTCTTTTCTGCCTTCACGAACAGAGAGTGGTGTAGGAGCCGATCCAGAACCTGTCGTACATGGGACACATGTTCACTCAGAGAGTTAGAATAGATTAGGATGTCATCAATGTACACTATCACAAAGCGATCAATCATGTCCCTGAAAATGTCATTCATGAACGCCTGGAATACTGAGGGCGTGTTGGTAAGTCCATAGGGCATGACACAATATTCATAGTGTCCTCGATGTGTGATGAAGGCGGTCTTCCATTCATCCCCTTCTCTAATGCGCACCAGATTGTACGCACTCCTGAGGTCCAGTTTACTGTAGATAGAGGCCTGCCCCACCTGCTCGAGGGCTGCTGGGATCAAAGGCAGAGGGTAACAATGTTTTATGGTAATATCGTTCAAACCTCGATAGTCTATACAAGGACGCAGTCCGCCATCCTTTTTCTTCACGAAGAAAAAACTGGATGCGGCGGGAGACGTAGATGGGCGAATGGCCCCTTGCTGTAGTGCCTCATCAATATACTTGCTCATCGATTCTCGTTCCGGCTGTGACAACGGGTAGATTCTTCCACGAGGAGGTGTAGCCCCGGATAGCAGATCAATCGCACAGTCCCAGGCCCGATGAGGTGGTAATACGGTAGCCCTCTCCTTGGAGAACACCTGCGCGTAATCCTGGTATTCTGTTGGAACAACAGTAGACACCGCACCCTGCGCATCCTCCACAGTAGACATTTTGCAAGGTAACTTGAGGCACTCTGCCCTACATACCTCACTCCAAGCGGTGATATCGCCAGATATCCAGGAGATGACCGGATCATGGGTGACGAGCCAGGGGTGGCCGAGAACTAGCGGCTCCCGTGGAGCGGAGATGACGAACAAAATGATGTCCTCATGGTGTATGGAGACCACTTGTAACTTGATTACCTCAGTACGGTGCGTGATGAACCCAGTGCCCATGGGCTCACCGTCTAGCGCGTTGACTCGCAGGGGAGGTTGAATTGGGATAAGTTGAACTCCCAATTCCTCAGCGAGACCCATATCCAGAAAACTGGCAGCCGCTCCGGAATCAATAAGACCCTCCAACCTGCACACTTTCTCTCCGACCGATAAGGTAACTGGCACATACATTTGTTTAGATGTAATGTTGAACACTTGAATCTCACTCACCGGTTTGGCAGTTCCGAGGCGATATCCTGGGTTACGGTTTGGGCGTACCGGACATTGACGAACGAAATGACCCGACTGACCACAATACAGGCATAGTCCGTCTTGCCGACGTTGTTGTCTCACCGAATCTTGTAGGGGTGACCGTCCCAGTTGCATAGGTTCCTCCTCAGATTCTCTCCTCCGCTCTGTCGATTGCGTAGGACCAGTGACCGAGGGCTCCCGGACTGTGGATACCTTATGTTGCACTATCAGATTATCAATAGAGATGGCTATTTTGATAAACTCATGTAGCACAGTGATATCTCCTCGACAAGCCAACTCGGTCTGTACGTCTTTGCGCAGCCCTCTTCGGAAAACGGTGAGCAAAGCAGCCTCGCTCCATCCGCTACCGGCTGCTATAGTACGGAACTCCAAAGCGTAGTCGGCTACTGTGCGACGGCCCTGCTGAAGTTCGCATAGTTGGTCTCCCACACTACGCCCAGATACTGGGTGGTCGAACACCTCTTCGAACAGTCTTTTGAACTGAACTTCCGCATTCAACTCGGGGACCTCAGCTGCCCAAAGCGCAGTAGCCCAATCCAGTGCTCTTCCTGTTAGCAGAGAAATCATGAAATCGACCCTGCTACGGTCATCGGGAAACATAGTACGATTATACGACATATACAGGGACGTCTGGAGTAGAAACCCCTGACATTTGCCAGGTTCCCCGTCGTACCTTGTCGGTAGAGAAATCGGAGGTGCATGACGAGGACTGACCGTGCTTGGGGTGGTGCCCTCAGCCGCACCAGCGTTGAGTAGTTGCAGGAGTTCATCCATCCGTTTCTCCTGTATCTCCCATCGCCTCTGTAATTCCGCTGGATCCATGGTATTGGCGAGGTATTCTGTAATGAATACTCGGACAGAGTGGTAAGATCCAATCGCAGAATAGCGATGCTTTATTAGAGTACAGACAAGGGAATAGCTTAATCGTGGTCGGGCGGGCTGTGGTCAAAACCGGGCCAGGCAGAGACAGGCAGAGGTACCAAGGGAGCGGGCGTAGTCGTAGTCGAGGTCACAGACACAGGATCAGAGGACGGTAATCACTGGGGTAGACAAGCAGAGGATTAAGCAATTCGGGGAGTCAAACAACAAGGCACAGGTCGGATACACGGGTAATCAAAAACAACAAACTCTCTCTCTCTCTCGGAACAAAACGCTTAGCAAGTCACAATGAAACAATACCTCGCACCGACTGAACTTCTGAGCACACGTTATATCCTACACTAATTACTGACAGGTGTGCTCAGAACTCAGGTGAACCAGATCGAGTCTGATGACTCCCCCTCTCAGTAGATCGGGGAAGTGTCAGACTCTGCCTAGACCCAGCCAACCCCCGATCCCTTACAGCCAGCATCTGTAATGATATTACACTACCAGCATCTGTAATGATATTACACTGCCAGCATCTGTAATGATATTACACTACCAGCATCTGTAATGATATTACACTACCAGCATCTTTAATGATATTACACTACCAGCATCTGTAATGATATTACACTACCAGCATCTGTAATGATATTACACTACCAGCATC
Source organism: Coregonus lavaretus (assembly GCF_964263955.1). Lineage (NCBI taxonomy): Eukaryota > Metazoa > Chordata > Actinopteri > Salmoniformes > Salmonidae > Coregonus > Coregonus lavaretus. The sequence goes on from NW_028159155.1 coordinate 32,509, forward strand.
TGCAGTGATATTACACTGCCAGTGTATGTGATACCAAAGAGCCTGATACTAAGGTTTCTGTGTTAAGGCAGCCATAGCTTGGTTATGATATTGTGGTTGCTAAATGTGAAGTTCTTCAGTAAAGAAATATGTTTGGAAACAATATTTCAAGTTATTGAAGAAACGTAATTTCTTAAAGTACAGGGAATTGATGTAATCGCTTTTAACCTGATTGAAGACATTCGGATAGGTAATTCCGAAGTAAATAGTGAACTTTGAACAAGATTTTTTATAAATGTTTTATTTACACTAAACATTTCATTTGTATTTGCTATTTATTAGTGTCACGACTTCCTCCAAAGCTGCCTCCTCTCCTTGTTCGGGCAGGCTTCGATGTTCGTCGTCACCGGCCTTCTAGCCACTGCCGCTCCTCATCTCATCATTCCATTTGTTTTGTCTTGTTTATTACACACACGCCTGGTTCATATCCCCTCATTAGTCCGTGTATAAGTGTTCCCTCTGCCCCCCTTGTCCTTGTGGGTGATTGTTTAATGTGAGCTACATGTATTTTGTATTGCCGGGTATATTTTCCCCGTGTGCCTGTTTTGTTTCAGTGCGCCTGTTTTGCGCACTGGACTGTTTGACGCTATCCTGCATAACTCTCTATTCCGGAATAAACTCT
>NW_028159154.1:0-130000 GCF_964263955.1 Coregonus lavaretus
TGGCAACAGGTCACAAATCTTGCTGCTGTGATGGCACACTGTGGTATTTCACCCAATAGATATGGGAGTTTATCAAAATTGGATTTGTTTTCAAATTCTTTGTGGGTCTGTGTAATCTGAGGGAAATATGTGTCTCTAATATGGTCAAACATTTGGCAGGAAGTTAGGAAGTGCAGCTGAGTTTCCACCTCATTTTTTGGGCAGTGTGCACATAGCCTGTCTTCTCTTGAGAGCCATGTCTGCCTACGGCGGCATTTCTCAAGAGCAAGGCTATGCTCACTGAGTCTATACATAGTCAAATATGTCCTTAAATTTGGGTCAGTCACAGTGGTCAGGTATTCTGCCACTGTGTACTCTCTGTTTAGGGCCAAATGGCATTCTAGTTTGCTCTGTTTTTTTGTAAATGTGTCAAGTAATTATCGATTTATTTTCTCATGATTTGGTTGGGTCTAATTGTGTTGCTGTTCTGGGGCTCTGTTTGTGTACAGCTTGCTTAGGGGGCTCTTCTCCAGGTTCATTTCTCTGTACGTGATGGCTTTGTTATGGAAGGTTTGGGAATCACTTCCTTTTAGGTGGTTGTAGAATTTAATTGATATTTTCTGGATTTTGATCATTAGCGGGTATTGGTCTAATTCTGCTCTGCATGCATTATTTGGTGTTTTCCTTTTTAAAATTATTTGTTTATTTAACCAGGCAAGTCAGTTAAGAACAAATTCTTATTTACAATGACGGCCTACCCCGGCCAAACCCAGACGACGCTGGGCCAATTGTTTGCCGCCCTATGGGACTCCTAATCACGTCCGGATTGTGATACAGCCTGGAATCGAACCAGAGTCTGTAGAGACGCCTCAAATCAAATTTGTATTTGTCACATACTTGTTTAGCAGATGTTATTTCGAGTGTAGCGAAATGCTTGTGCTTCTAGATCTGACAGTGCAGTAATATCTAACAAGTAATATCTAACAATTTCAGAACATATACCCAATACACACAAATCTAGTAAGGAATGGAATTTAAGAATATATACATATATGGACAAGCAATGACAGAGTGGCATGGACTAAGATACAGTAGAATATTATAGAATAGAATGCAGTATATACATATGAGATGAGTAGTGCAAGATATGTAAACATTATGAAAGTGACTAGTGTTCCATTTCTTAAAGTGGCCAGTGATTTCAATAGGCAGCAGCAGCCTCTAATGTGCTAGTGATGGCTATTTAACAGTCTGATGGCCTTGAGATAGAAGCTTTTTTTCATTCTCTCGGTCCCAGCTTTGATGCACCTGTACTGACCTCGCCTTCTGGATGATAGCGGGGTGAACAGGCAGTGGCTCGGGTGGTTGATGTCCTTGATGATCTTTTTGGCCTTCCTGTGACATCGGGTGCTGTAGGTATCTTGGAGGGTGGGTAGTTTGCCCCGGTAATGCGTTCGGCAGACCGCACCACCCTCTGGAGAGCCCTGCTGTTGCGGTCGGTGCGGTTGCTGTACCGGGCGGTGACAGGATGCTCTCAATTGTGCATCTGTAAAAGTTTGTGAGGGTTTTAGGTGCCAAGCCAAATTTCTTCAGCCTCCTGAGGTTGATGAGGCTCTGTTGCGCCTTCTTCACCACACTGTCTGCGTGGGTGGACCATTTCAGTTTGTCAGTGATGTGTACGCCAAGGAACTTGAAGCTTTCCACCTTCTCCACTACGGTCCCGTCGATGTGGATAGTGGGGTGCACCCTCTGCTGTTTCCTGAAGTCCACGATCATCTCCTTTGTTTTGTTGACGTCGAGTGAGAGGTTATTTTCCTGGCACCACACTCCCAGAGCCCTCACCTCCTCCCTGTAGGCGGTCTCGTCATTGTTGGTAATCAAGCTGCAAACTGTTGTGTCGTCTGCAAACTTGATGATTGAGTTGGAGGCATGCTTGGCCACGCAGTCATGGGTGAACAGGGAGTACAGGAGGGAGCTGAGCACGCACCCTTGTGGGTCCACAGTGTTGAGGATCAGCGAAGTGGAGGTGTTGTGTCCTACCTTCACCACCTGGGGGCGGCCCGTCAGGAAGTCCAGGACCCAGTTGCACAGGGCGGGGTTCAGACCCAGGGCCTCGAGCTTAATGATGAGCTTGGAGGGTACTATGGTGTTGAATGCTGAGCTATAGTCATGAACATTATTCTTACATAGGTATTCCTCTTGTCCAGATGGGATAGGGCAGTGTGCAGTGTGATGGCGATTGCATCGTCTGTGGATCTATTGGGGTGGTAAGCAAATTGAAGTGGGTCTAGGGTGACAGGTAAGGTAGAGGTGATATGATTCTTGACTGGTCTCTCAAAGCACTTCATGATGACAGAGGTGAGTGCTACGGGGTGATAGTCATTTAGTTCAGTTACCTTTGCTTTCTTGGGTACAGGAACAATGGTGGCCATCTTGAAGCATGTGGGAACAGCAGACTGGGGAAAGGGAGAGATTGAATATGTCCGTAAACACACCAGCCAGCTGGTCTGCGCATGCTCTGAGGTCGCGGCTAGGGATGCCGTCTGGGCCGGCAGCCTGGCGGGGGTTAACATGCTTAAATGTCTTACTCACGTCGGCCACGGAGAAGGAGAGCCCACATTCCTTGATAGTGGGCCCCGTCGGTGCCACTGTGTTATCCTCAAAGTGGGCGAAGAAGGTGTTTAGCTTGTCTGGAAGCGAGACGTTGGTGTCTGAGACATGGCTGGTTTTCCTTTTGTAGTCTGTGATTGTCTGTAGACCCTGCCACATACATCTCGTGTCTGAGCCGTTGAATTGCGACTCCACTTTGTCTCTATACTGATGTTTTGCCAGTTTAATTGCCTTGCGGAGTGAGTAGCTACACTGTTTGTATTCTGCCATATTCCCAGTCACCTTGCGATGGTTCGCGCTTTCAGTTATGCGCGAATGCTGCCATCTATCCACGGTTTCTGGTTAGGGTAGGTTTTAATAGTCACAGTGGGCACAACATCACCTATACACTTCCTGATAAACACAGTCACCGTTTCAGTGTATTCATCTAAATTATATTTGCAAGCTACCCGGAACATATCCCAGTCCGCGTGATCAAAACGATCTTGAAGCGGGATTCCGATTGGTCAGACCAGCGTTGAATGGTCCTTAGCACGGGTACTTCCTGTTTGAGTTTCTGCCTATAGGAAGGGAGGAGCAAAATGGAGTTGTGGTCAGATTTGCCAAAAGGAAGGCGGGGGAGGGCCTTATAAATATCCCGGAAGATCGAATAGCAATCCCTGGCTTCAATAAATGCAGCCTCAGGATATGTGGTTTCCAGTTTGCATAAAGTCCAGTGAAGTTCTTTGAGGGCCGTCGTGGTATCGGCTTGAGGGGGGATATACACGGCCGTGACTATAACCGAAGAATATTATCTTGGGAGATAATACGGTCGGCATTTGATTGTGAGGTATTCAAGTTCGGGTGAACAAAAGGACTTGAGTTCCTGTATGTTACCATAATTACACCATGAGTCGTTAATCATGAAACACACACCTCCGCCCTTCTGCTTCCGGAGAGATATTTATTCCTGTCTGCGCGATGAACTGAGAACCCATCTGGCTGGACCAATTTCGACAGAATATCCCCAGAGAGCCGTGTTTCCGTGAAACAAAGTATGTTACAGGCCTTGATTTCTCTCTGGAAAGAAATCCTTGCCCGGAGCTCGTCAACCTTGTTAACCAGAGACTGAACATTAGTGAGTAGTATACTTGGAAGCGGTGGGTGGTGTGCGCGCCTCCTAAGTCGGACCAGCAGGCCGCTCCGAGTGCCGCTCCTCCGCCGGCAATGTTTTGGGTCAGCCGCTGGAATCAGTTCAGTTGCCCTGGGGAGAGCAAACAAAGGATCTGCTTCGGGAAAGTCGTATTCCTGGTCGTGATGCTGGCTCTCTCTCTCTCTACCTCTACTCCTCTCTCTCTCTCTCTCTACCTCTCCACCCCCCCCTCTCTCTACCTCTCCATCCCCACCCCCCCCCTCTCTCTCTCTCTCTCTCTCTCTCTCTCTCTCTCTCTCCATCCCCTCTCTCTCTCTCTCTCTCTCTCTCTCTCTCTCTCTCTCTCTCTCTCTCTCTTTTCTCTCTTTCTCTTTCTCTTTCTCTTTCTCTTTCTCTTTCTCTTTCTCTTTCTCTCTCTCTCTCTCTCTCTCTCTCTCTCTCTCTCTCTCTCTCTCTCTCTACCTCTCCACCCCCCCCTCTCTCTCTCTCTCTCTCTCTCTCTCTCTCTCTCTCTCTCTCTCTCTCTCTCTCTCTCTCTCTCTCTCTCTCTACCTCTCCATCCCCCCTCTCTCTCTCTCTCTCTCTCTCTCTCTCTCTCTCTCTCTCTCTCTACCTCTCCATCCCAGACTCTCCCTTCCCCTCTTCCTCACATAAGACAGCCTGTACCAGTACATTATCCCCTGACATGAATTAATGAGTGATATGATTGACACTTTGGAGCCTTGAGGATCTGAAGGCATGCTTTAAGATTTTTGTTCTGTTCTGAGACTTGAGGATGCGTTTTTGTGTGTGTGTGTGTGTGTGTGTGTGTGTGTGTGAGGTCAATGTTGTCATGTCATCAATAACAGGGACAGAGGTTAAGCCCCTCCCTCTCATCCAGCTATCTCCCTGCCTGTCAATGGAACCCAACCACACACACACACCCTTCTATCTCCCTGCCTGTCAATGGAACCCAACCACACACACACACCCTGCTATCTCCCTGCCTGTCAATGGAACCCAACCACACACACACACCCTGCTATCTCCCTGCCTGTCAATGGAGCCCAACCACACACACACACCCTGCTATCTCCCTGCCTGTCAATGGAGCCCAACCACACACACACACCCTGCTATCTCCCTGCCTGTCAATGGAGCCCAACCACACACACACACACCCTGCTATCTCCCTGCCTGTCAATGGAATCCAATACAGGCAACAGGACCATTTACCCCCCAAGGACACACAGCCTCGCTCTGCCAATATACTGACAATGAGGTAGAAGGGGATGAAAGAGGGGGGAGGGAGTGAGGGAAGGAAGAGAGAGCGGGGTAGAGAGAGACGAATGGAGAGAGAGAGGGAGAGAGAGGCCTTGGTTCCCATCATGCATTTCACATGGGAGCGTCTAACCGCCTGTCTCTGACTCTCTATTGTTGTGTAAAACGGCTAGCATCAGCATCATGAAAATGAGCAGCAAGAGGCTGAGGTCTCCCATGCTCTCTCTCTCTCTCTCTCTCTCTCTCTCTCTCTCTCTCTCTCTCTCTCTCTCTCTCTCTCTCTCTCTCTCTCTCTCTCTCTCTCTCTCTCCCCTTCTCTCTCTCCCTCCCATCCTCTCTCTCTCTCTCCCTCCCATCCTCTCTCTCTCTCTCTCTCCCTCCATCCGTCTGTCCGTCCGGTCCTTATCACTACAACAGGCAGTGCTATAACAGAGCCTGTTAGACTATTTCTGCGTCCCAAATGACACCCTATTCCCTATGGGCTCAGGTCAAAAGTAGTGCACTACAAAGGGAGTATAGTGCAATTTGGGAAGCATAGCGTTTAGCAGAATGTGCTGAGTGCACTAACACCTTCATTTAAACCTACAAGGCTGCCAGAACATTGAGCAAGAATCATATTAATTGGTACAAGATCGTGTACGTGGCTGGTTCTGACGGTCTCTGCATTCTGATGAGGGAGGAGAGGAGGGAAGAAGGGAAGAGTGGAGAGGGGAAGAGTGGAGGGGAGATGGGAAGAGAGGAGAGGAGAACAGAGGAGAGGAGCAGGGAAGAGAGGAGGGGGAGGTGAGGGGAGCTAGAACAATAATGGAAAGGAATGGTACTAGGAGCTGTATTGAGATTGAGTAGATGTAGAGAATGGTCTTATTATAGTCTCTTCTATAGAGAATGGTTTTTATTATAGTCTTTTCTATAGAGGATGGTCTTATTATAGCCTCTTCTATAGAGAATGGTCTTATTATAGTCTCTTCTATAGAGAATGGTCTTATTATAGTCTCTTCTATAGAGAATTGTCTTATAGTCTCTTCTATAGAGGATGGTCTTATTATAGCCTCTTATATAGAGGATGGTCTTATTATAGTCTCTTCTATAGAGAATGGTCTTATAGCCTCTTCTATAGAGAATGGTCTTATTATAGCCTCTTCTATAGAGGATGGTCTTATTATAGTCTCTTCTATAGAGAATGGTCTTATTATAGCCTCTTCTATAGAGAATGATCTTATTATAGTCTCTTCTATAGAGGATGGTCTTATTATAGCCTCTTCTATAGAGGATGGTCTTATTATAGTCTCTTCTATAGAGGATGGTCTTATTATAGCCTCTTCTATAGAGGATGGTCTTATTATAGTCTCTTCTATAGAGAATGGTCTTATTATAGCCTCTTCTATAGAGAATGGTCTTATTATAGTCTCTTCTATAGAGGATGGTCTTATTATAGTCTCTTCTATAGAGAATGGTCTTATTATAGTCTCTTCTATAGAGGATGGTCTTATTATAGTCTATTCTATAGAGAATGGTCTTATAGCCTCTTCTATAGAGGATGGTCTTATTATAGTCTCTTCTATAGAGGATTGTTTTATTATAGCCTCTTCTATAGAGGATGGTCTTATTATAGTCTCTTCTATAGAGGATGGTCTTATTATAGCCTCTTCTATAGAGAATGGTCTTATTATAGTCTATTCTATAGAGAATGGTCTTATAGTCTCTTCTATAGAGGATGGTCTTATTATAGTCTCTTCTATAGAGGATGGTCTTATTATAGCCTCTTCTATAGAGAATGGTCTTATTATAGTCTCTTCTATAGAGAATGGTCTTATTATAGTCTCTTCTATAGATAATGGTCTTATTATAGCCTCTTCTATAGAGAATGGTCTTATTATAGTCTCTTCTATAGAGGATGGTCTTATAGCCTCTTCTATAGAGGATGGTCTTATTATAGCCTCTTCTATAGAGAATGGTCTTATAGCCTCTTCTATAGAGGATGGTCTTATTATAGCCTCTTCTATAGAGAATGGTCTTATAGCCTCTTCTATAGAGGATGGTCTTACAGTGCCTTCGGAAAGTATTCAGACCCCTTGACTTTTTCCACATTATGTTACGTTACAGCCATATTCTAAAGTTGATCAAATCGTTTTTTTTACCCTCATCAATCTACACACAATATCCATTCATGACAAAGCAAAAACAGGTTTTTAGAAATGTTTGCTAATTCATTAAAAATACAATTACTGAAATATTACATTTAGATAAGTATTGAGACCCTTTAATCACTACTTTGTTGAAGCACCTTTGGCAGCGATTACAGCCTAGAGTCTTCTTGGATATGACGCTACAAGCTTGGCACACCTGTATTTGGGGAGTTTCTCCCATTCTTCTCTGCAGATCCTCTCAAGCTCTGTCAGGTTGGATGGGGAACGTTGCTGCACAGCTATTTTCAGGTCTCTCCAGAGATGTTCGATCTAGTTCAAGTCCGGGCTCTGGCTGGGCCACTCAAGGACATTCAGAGACTTGTCCCGAAGCCACTCCTGTGTTGTCTTGGCTATGTGCTTAGGGTTGTTGTCCTGTTGGAAGGTGAACCTTCGTCCCAGTCTGAAGTCCTGAGCGCTCTGGAGCAGATTTCATCAAGGATCTCTCTGTACTTTGCTCCGTTCATCTTTCCCTCGATCCTGACTAGTCTCCCAGTCCCTGCCGCTGAAAAACATCCCCACAGCATGATTCTGCTACCACCATGCTTCACTGTAGGGATGGTGCCAGGTTTCCTCCAGATGAGACGCTTGGCATTCAGGCCAAAGAGTTCAATATTGGTTTCATCAAACCAGAGAATCTTGTTTCTCATGGTCTGAGAGTCTTTATGTGCCTTTTGGAAAACTCCAAGCGGGCTGTCATGTTCCTTTTACTGAGGAGTGTTTTCGTCTGGCCACTCTACCATAAAGGCCTGATTGGTGGAGTGCTGTAGAGATGGTTGTCCTTCTGGAAGGTTCTCCCATCTCTACACAGGAACTCTAGAGCTCTGTCAGAGTGACCATCGGGTTCTTGGTCACCTCCCTGACCAAGGCCCTTCTCCCCCGATTGCTCAGTTTGGCCGGGCGGCCAGCTCTAGGAAGAGTCTTGGTGGTTCCAAACTTCTTCCATTTAAGAATGATGGAGGCCACTGTATTCTTGGGGACCTTCAATGCTGCAGAAATGTTTTGGTACCCTTCCCCAGATCTGTGCCTCGACACAATCCTGTCTCGGAGCTCTACAGACAATTCCTTCAACCTCCTGGCTTGGTTTTTGCTCTGACATGCACTGTCAACTGTGGGACTTATATAGACAGGTGTTTGCCTTTCCAAATCATGTCCAATCAATTGAATTTACCACAGGTGGACTCCAATCAAGTTGTAGAAACATCTCAAGGATGATCAATGGAAACAGGATGCACCTGAACTCAATTTCGAGTCTCATAGCAAAGGATCTGAATACTTATGGAAATAAGGTATTTCTGTTTTTTAGGTTGAATAAATGTACAAACATATCTAAAAACATGTTTTCACTTTGTCATTATGGGTTATTGTGTGTAGATTGATGAGGATTTTCTGTTTATTTAATCGATTTTAGAATAAGGCAGTAACATAACAAAATGTGGAAAAGGTAAAGGGTTCTGAATACTTTTCCAAAGGCACTGTATAGCCTCTTCTATAGAGAATGGTCTTATTATAGTCTCTTCTATAGAGGATGGTCTTATTATAGTCTATTCTATAGAGAATGGTCTTATTATAGTCTATTCTATAGAGAATGGTCTTATAGCCTCTTCTATAGAGGATGGTCTTATTATAGCCTCTTCTATAGAGGATGGTCTTATTATAGTCTCTTCTATAGAGAATGGTCTTATAGCCTCTTCTATAGAGAATGGTCTTATTATAGTCTCTTCTATAGAGAATGGTTTTATTATAGTCTCTTCTATAGAGGATGGTCTTATTATAGCCTCTTCTATAGAGAATGGTCTTATAGCCTCTTCTATAGAGGATGGTCTTATTATAGTCTATTCTATAGAGAATGGTCTTATTATAGTCTCTTCTATAGAGGATGGTCTTATAGCCTCTTCTATAGAGAATGGTCTTATTATAGTCTCTTCTATAGAGGATGGTCTTATTATAGTCTCTTCTATAGAGAATGGTCTTATTATAGTCTCTTCTATAGAGAATGGTCTTATTATAGCCTCTTCTATAGAGCATGGTCTTATTATAGTCTCTTCTATAGAGGATGGTCTTATTATAGTCTCTTCTATAGAGAATGGTCTTATTATAGTCTCTTCTATAGAGGATGGTCTTATTATAGTCTCTTCTATAGAGAATGGTCTTATTATAGTCTCTTCTATAGAGAATGGTCTTATTATAGCCTCTTCTATAGAGCATGGTCTTATTATAGTCTCTTCTATAGAGGATGGTCTTATTATAGTCTCTTCTATAGAGGATGGTCTTATTATAGTCTCTTCTATAGAGGATGGTCTTATTATAGTCTCTTCTATAGAGGATGGTCTTATTATAGTCTCTTCTATAGAGAATGGTCTTATTATAGTCTCTTCTATAGAGGATGGTCTTATAGCCTCTTCTATAGAGGATGGTCTTATTATAGCCTCTTCTATAGAGGATGGTCTTATTATAGTAATTATACGATGTACACACATAATATTAGATTATGATTTCAGTGTGTGATATGGGGGTTAGATACATGTTTATTTCCACATTATAAAGAAGCCATTGTTCCTAAAGATTAGAACTGAAATGTTGATCTGAGCCTTGCTGTAGGAAAATCACGTCAGTGTCCGACTTTTGGCTGTCGCAGACTTCACTCCTCCACAGTTTATAGTTTTATTTATTTGGGTGTATTTTTTTACCGTTATTTTACCAGGTACAGTTGGAAGTTTACATACACCTTAGCCAAAAACATTTAAACTCAGTTTTTCACAATTCCTGACATTTAATCCTAGTGAAAAGGCCTCCTTGTAGCTCAGTTGGTAGAGCATGGTGTTTGCAACGCCAGGGTTGTGGGTTTGATTCCCACGGGGGGCCAGTATGAAAATGTATGCACTCACTAACTGTAAGTCGCTTTGGATAAGAGCATCTGCTAAATGACTAAAATGTGAAAGGTCAGTTAGGATCACCACTTTATTTTAAGAATGTGAAATGTCAGAATAATAGTAGAGAGAATGATTTATTTCAGCTTTAATTCCTTTCATCACATTCCCAGTGGGTCAGAAGTTTACATTCACTCAATTAGTATTTGGTAGCATTGCCTTTAAATTGTTTAACTTGGGTCAAATGTTTCGGGTAGCCTTCCACAAGCCTCCCACAATAAGTTGGGTGAATTTTGTCCCATTCCTCCTGACAGAGCTGGTGTAACTGAGTCAGGTTTAATAATAATAATACGCCATTTAGCAGACGCTTTTATCCAAAGCGACTTACAGTCATGCGTGCATATATATTTTTGTGTATGGGTGGTCCCGGGGATCGAACCCACTACCCTGGCGTTACAAGCGATGTGCTTGTAAGCTGAGCTACAGAGGACTTGACATACTTGACATTATGGAGTGTTTGTGTAGATCGATTACAAATCAATACAATTAAATCTATTTCAATCCCATTTTGTCATGCAACAAAATGTGAAAAAAGTTGAAGGGGGAGTTTCTATAGGCTACTTTCTGTCCCACTAACACTAACACTAAATAATATAAAAGGTGAAATATTAACTTTGTAAAGTGGTGTGATTGTGATAACGTACAGGAACTCAAGTCCTTTTGTTCACCCAACCTAGAATACCTCACAATCAAATGCCGACCGTATTACCTCCCAAGATAATTATCTTCGGTCATGGTCACAGCCGTGTATATTCCCCCTCAAGCCGTGAGCTGCATTGTGTTGTAGAATGAGGACTTGAACAGGCAGGTCAATACTGTATTGTTGCTGGTTAAATAGGAGAGAGCGGTTCTATTTGTGTGTGTGTGTGTGTGTGTGTGTGTGTGTGTGTGTGTGTGTGTGTGTGTGTGTGTGTGTGTGTGTGTGTGTGTGTGGAGTACAGTCAGAGTAGAATTTCTATGGAGTAGAGTACCATGATAAGTATTTATTTCTATGGGGTAGAGTACCATGATAAGTATTTCTTTCTATGGGATAGAGTTCCATGATAAGTATTTATTTCTATGGAGTAGAGTACCATGATAAGTATTTATTTCTATGGAGTAGAGTACCATGATAAGTATTTATTTCTATGGAGTAGAGTACCATGATAAGTATTTATTTCTATGGAGTAGAGTACCATGATAAGTATTTATTTCTATGGGGTAGAGTACCATGATAAGTATTTATTTATATGGGGTAGAGTACCATGATAAGTATTTATTTCTATGGAGTAGAGTACCATGATAAGTATTTATTTCTATGGAGTAGAGTACCATGATAAGTATTTATTTCTATGGGGTAGAGTTCCATGATAAGTATTTATTTCTATGGGGTAGAGTACCATGATAAGTATTTATTTCTATGGGGTAGAGTACCATGATAAGTATTTATTTCTATGGAGTAGAGTACCATGATAAGTATTTATTTATATGGGGTAGAGTTCCATGATAAGTATTTATTTCTATGGGGTAGAGTTCCATGATAAGTATTTCTTTCTATGGAGTAGAGTACCATGATAAGTATTTATTTCTATGGGGTAGAGTACCATGATAAGTATTTATTTCTATGGGGTAGAGTTCCATGATAAGTATTTATTTATATGGGGTAGAGTTCCATGATAAGTATTTATTTATATGGGGTAGAGTTCCATGATAAGTATTTATTTCTATGGGGTAGAGTTCCATGATAAGTATTTATTTATATGGGGTAGAGTTCCATGATAAGTATTTATTTCTATGGGATAGAGTTCCATGATAAGTATTTATTTCTATGGAGTAGAGTACCATGATAAGTATTTATTTCTATGGAGTAGAGTACCATGATAAGTATTTATTTATATGGGGTAGAGTACCATGATAAGTATTTATTTCTATGGAGTAGAGTACCATGATAAGTATTTATTTATATGGGGTAGAGTTCCATGATAAGTATTTATTTATATGGGGTAGAGTTCCATGATAAGTATTTATTTATATGGGGTAGAGTTCCATGATAAGTATTTATTTCTATGGGATAGAGTTCCATGATAAGTATTTATTTCTATGGAGTAGAGTACCATGATAAGTATTTATTTCTATGGAGTAGAGTACCATGATAAGTATTTATTTCTATGGAGTAGAGTACCATGATAAGTATTTATTTCTATGGAGTAGAGTACCATGATAAGTATTTATTTCTATGGGGTAGAGTTCCATGATAAGTATTTATTTATATGGGGTAGAGTTCCATGATAAGTATTTATTTCTATGGGATAGAGTACCATGATAAGTATTTATTTCTATGGGGTAGAGTACCATGATAAGTATTTATTTCTATGGGGTAGAGTTCCATGATAAGTATTTATTTATATGGGGTAGAGTTCCATGATAAGTATTTATTTATATGGGGTAGAGTTCCATGATAAGTATTTATTTCTATGGGATAGAGTACCATGATGAGGCTCACCACACATTCACTGCTTAATCTGGTCTGGCCCCCTGTTCCAATCTATTTTCAATGTGCACAAAATATCTGTTTGTCTGAGTATAGGGTAGTTTTGTTCCTGACTGTATTGAGTTGAATTGGCCTGAAGGAGGCCCAAAAAGCGTCCAGTCCAAAGACAACCCAAATGTACATTATCTGCTGCACAAAATAGCATTTTTTTTGTCCCAGAATCGTGTGGTTCTGGAGGAAGTCCTGAAAGCAAGTTGTTTCTTGAGGCAAACAAACTCTATTATTGCTGTAATGCCTTCTCCACCCCAGGATTCAATGACTAATTGACCATCATCGGGCCCGCTGATTGATGTATCTGCCTTCACAAGACTAAGCCTTGCCAAATGAATTAGATGGTAAATGGTATGGATCGAATTGCTTGGCTCGAATTGGGAGGAAAAAGTTTTAAATGAATGTAACTTCTCTCTCTCTTTACCACAGTATTTTCTACCCAATCCTTCAATGTCTTTCCAGGTATGAGTCATCTCTAACATCTAACATCTGTTTCAACTAATATCTCTCTGTTGTTAGTCTGTTCTTTTCTCATTAACAGAAGGCAGAGAAGCGTAAGGAGACGTTGAGCAACACTAAAGTAGGACATTATAATTATTGATTCATTGATTATTGATTCGTTGTTGATTTGTTGTTGTTTGTCTTGTGTTCTCCTAAACAGGAAGCTGGCTAAGAAGCGTAAGGAGACGTTGAGCAGTGCTCGGCAGGAGATGACAGTGATGGTGAACTCCATGGACAGGAGTTATGCGGAGCAGGGGACAAACTGTGACGAGGCCTTGTCCTTCATGGACACACATAACCACACCCTCAACACTAGGAGCGAGTGCACCCTCACACTCAATGGGAGAAGTAAGTTGTACTGGAAAAATACATACCTTCAGACTTTGATTGGCCTTTTTTTTCCCCTTCTGAAATCAATAGTATTGATCAAATATATTATCCCTATACTGTAGTATGCTTTGACTCCAGCCACTCAAGTCATAGACTGTTCTCTCTCTGCTACCGCACAACAAGCGGTACTGATGCACCAAGTCTGGAACCAACAGGACCCTGAACAGCTTCTACCCGCAAGTCATAAGACTGCTAAATAGTTAGTTAACACTAGAACCGCTATAGACCAACAGGCATTGACATTAGATTTTCTGAAATGTAAAAAATCAGCCCCCCCAAAAAATCTAAGTTCTGCTCCTTCCTTGACTTTTCCTAAATGTTTGTATTTTACATTGCTCATTTGTTAGAATGTTGAAGTCACATTCAGAAAAGTATTTAGAGCCTTTTTACCTGTATTTCTTTCACACCTATCCCCAAAGTAAAACCATTGAAATGATTGCATGTTGCATTTATATTTTTTGTTCAGTATAGTTATAATAAATAAAACAGTCCCATAACAGCTTCTTTTTACAAAGTGTAAATAGAAGCTGTTATGGGACTGTTTTATTTACCATAACTTTACTGACAATAACTATACTGAACAAAAAATATAAATGCAACATGCAATAATTTCAATGGTTTTACTGAGTTACAGATCATATAAGGAAGTCAGTCAATTTAAATAAATTCATTAGGGCCTAATCTATTGATTTCACATGAGTGGGCAGGGGCGCAGCCATGGGTGGTCCTGGGAGGGCATAGGCCCACCCACTTGGGCACCAGGTCCACCCACTGTGGAGCCAGGCCCAGCCAATCAGAATGAGTTTTACCCCACAAGAGGGCTTTATTACAGACCAAAATACTCCTCAGTTTCATCAGCTGTCCGGATGGCTGGTCTCAGACGATCCTGCAGGTGAAGAAGTCGGATGTGGAGGTCCTGGGCTGGCGTGGTTACACGTGGTCTGCGGTTGTGAGGCCGGTTGGACATACTGCCAAATTCTGTAAAATGACGTTGGAGGTGGCTTATAGTAGAGAAATTAACATTACATTAACTGGTAACAGCTCTGGTGGACATTCCTGCAGTCAGCATGCCAATTGCACGCACCCTCAAAACTTGATACATCTGTGGCATTGCGTTGTGTGACAAAACTGCACATTTTAGAGTGGCCTTTTATTGTCCCCGGCACAAGGTGCATCTATGTAATGATCATACTGTTTAATCAGCTTCTTGATATGCCACACCTGTCAGGTGGATGGATTATCTTGGCAAAGGAGAAATGCTCACTAACAGGGATGTAAACAAATTTGTGCAGAAAATTTGAGAGAAATAAGCATATGGCATATTTGTGCGTATGGAACATTTCTGGGATCTAAAACATTTAGATTTTGGGGTGTAGTTACCCTTAAATGCAAGCGTGCACCAGGAAGAGACCTTTGTTTGGTTAAGCGGTGTTGCTGTAGAACAAATGGCCACTGGAGTGATGCAAATGATCACGGTATAATTCTGCCAGGCAGGCTACTTTGTAGTTAACATTTACTTGCGAAGGTTTTGGGGGAAAGCCATTCCTTCCCTACCAGAAGAAGGTTATCATTAGCATCATCGCTAACGGCTACACAAAGTGTAGACATACTCGCGCACCGCACACATGCACACAGACAGGGGCATTCCTGTGCCCTTTCAGAAAGTTCATGGAAATACCAATCACTGATGCATTTTGTTCATGTCTTATGATTGACTTGGGCAAATGAATGCGTTTTCTAACAAGTTGAATAGATTTAGTTGATTTCCTACTAAGTTCAATAAATGTTTGAATATTGTTGCATTTCGGTTTAATGTCTGGATTCCGTGATTCGGTCCGCAACGCCTATTTTATAGGGCCCTAGTCCATGAACTTGTCATAAATCAACATAGGATATGCCCCCCCCCCACAGGACTCAAATATATATATATATCTTGGAAATGTAAGCAAGGTTTGAGCTTCTTCAGTCTGTGTCATAAAGTGGAGACTTTTCTGTGTCTCTTTCAGAGTGAGTGACACATTAAATTTATATAGTGTACCAAGAGTTGTTCCCTCGCTTACGGCCATACCAGCCTGAATACGCCCGATCTCGTCCGATCTCGGAAGCTAAGCAGGGTCGGGCCTGGTTAGTACTTGAATGGGAGACCGCCTGGGAATACCAGGTGCTGTAAGCTTTTTGTCCCAGTAGAGCGTGTCATGGAGCAACTGCCTTTTATTTATCACCCTAATAATATCATGGATTGTTATTGGACTAAATGCAGTTTGTGTGTGCTGCCCTGCCCTGCCCTGATCAAATCAAATAATGGACATTGCGTTTCCCTCAAAATGTAGGCAGTACATGCAGCCTTTGTTTTTAGTCTAGGAGACTGTCAATGTCTGTAGTCCATTAGGACTACAGACATTACATAGCATGTAATGTGTCTTCTTGTAATGTGTCTTCATAGCATGTAATGTGTTTTGCCTGATTCCGTTAATTCCCAAGTTCCCTTTTCTCCGTTTAGATTTCCCCGTTGACCGTTTGTCCCTGTTTTGGCAGGTTTTCGCTCTCAAAAGTACACCTTTTTAATAGCAAAACAGCACAATTGGATGTTCTATGTCCACAACAATGTTTAAACCCTATCAGGTGACCATTTTTGAGGTCTGGGAAAAATGTAAGACATTTAGATTTTGGGGTGTAGTTACCCTTAAATGCAAGCGTGCACCAGGAAGAGACCTTTGTTTGGTTAAGCGGTGTTGCTGTAGAACAAATGGCCACTGGAGTGATGCAAATGATCACGGTATAATTCTGCCAGGCAGGCTACTTTGTAGTTAACATTTACTTGCGAAGGTTTTGGGGGAAAGCCATTCCTTCCCTACCAGAAGAAGGTTATCATTAGCATCATCGCTAACGGCTACACAAAGTGTAGACATACTCGCGCACCGCACACATGCACACAGACAGGGGCATTCCTGTGCCCTTTCAGAAAGTTCATGGAAATACCAATCACTGATGCATTTTGTTCATGTCTTATGATTGACTTGGGCAAATGAATGCGTTTTCTAACAAGTTGAATAGATTTAGTTGATTTCCTACTAAGTTCAATAAATGTTTGAATATTGTTGAATTTCGGTTTAATGTCTGGATTCCGTGATTCGGTCCGCAACGCCTATTTTATAGGGCCCTAGTCCATGAACTTGTCATAAATCAACATAGGATATGCCCCCCCCCCCCCCCACAGGACTCAATATATATATATATATATATATATATATATATATATATATATATATATATATATATCTTGGAAATGTAAGCAAGGTTTGAGCTTCTTCAGTCTGTGTCATAAAGTGGAGACTTTTCTGTGTCTCTTTCAGAGTGAGTGACACATTGACTTTATATAGTGTACCAAGAGTTGTTCCCTCGCTTAAGGCCATACCAGCCTGAATACACACATCCTGATTGGAGAAGTGACGACAGGTGCGAGTTTTGAGCTGTGAGTGAGTGTTTGCTGAAGAGTGTTTGCGTGAGAGCTATTTTTGTTAAGTATTTGGATTTCGAAATATATTTTTTGTTTTAGTCTTCCCCCCTTGCAGTTTTGCTGCTTGGGGGAGAGTTTTTTGTTTGAAGCACTATGATGGACAACATGGAAATGACAAACGGAATGGACAAAGACAACGAAAGGGCGCAACGGAAGAAAAATGAAGATAAAGAAGGAATGAAATATGGCAAAGAATACACGGTGGCAATTGAGTTGGAAGGAGAAGACAAAGTGACGACAATGGAACTACTACGAGCAATTAAGGAGGTGTGTGGAGAGGTGGTGGGATGCCGAATGAAAGGAGAAAAGAAGTATGAAATTACGATGAGAAACGGAGAAGGAAAAGAACGTTTAATGGATGGAATACGGATAAAGGACACCAGGATTTTGGCGAGAGATGTTAATGTGAAGGAATTGGTGGTGTCTTTTATGAATCTCCCAGTATATGTAGAAGATGGTGTGATACTGGGCAAGCTGAGTAGCTGGGGAGTGGAAGCCGTTTCGGAGATAAGGAGGAGAGTTTGGCCAGGAACGGAGGTGGTTGATGGGACACGTTTTTGCAAAGTCAAGTTCACAGAAAAAGTGACATCATTGCCTTACTCTACAAGAATTGAGACGTTGGAGGGAGCAGAATATTTTAGGGTCCTTCATGACAAACAGGTCAGAGTGTGTCGGTTGTGTATTCAACCCGGGCACATAGTTAAAGACTGCCCTGAATGTAAGTGTTTCAAATGTGGCAAGCAAGGACACTATGCGAGAGAATGTGTCGGAGAGAAGGAAAGGAATTTCTGTGGTGGATGCAGAAAGAGATTGGCGGAGTGCAACTGTGGAGAGGGTATGGCTGAAGAGGGGAGTCAAGCACTATTCGAGGAAGCAGTTGTATTGTCGCAAGAAGGAGAAGAAGATGGAGGAGAGGACGTGGTGGAGAGTGGAGAGACGGAGGAAGGAAGAAGGGAGAAGGACCAGAAGATGAATGAAATTGGGAGTAGTATGGACTCAGAAATAAGAAGAGGGAGTTTTCAGGAGGAGGGGGGGGGTGGACTGGGGGGAAGCACGGGGGACTCACAGGTTTTGGGGGATAGCACAGTACTAACAAGTACCTCGGGGGGTGAAGAAATGGAGAGGGGTTCGAGTTTGAGAACAATAACAGAAACGACAACGACGGCTATACATGAGACGGAGATGAACACGGGGAGCACAACGATGACAATACCAGAGACGGAGATGAACATGGGGAGCACAACGGATGAGGGTGACAAGAAGTTGAGTTGGCTGGATAACATGGACTTGGAGGAGATATCGGACACGGATGATGGAGAAAAGAGTGAAAGAACGAGGGAAGGATACAGGAAGAGGAAAGCGGGGGGAAGATGGAGAGGGAAAGGGGGGAAGAGGAAAGAAACTGGATAACAGGTAGAGGATAATGAAATTATATTTTACTATTTTATTATTTATTAGAATGGTAAATATAATGTCAATAAATGCAAATGGTTTGAGAACTATGGGAAAATTTAATAGAATAGTACAAATGAAAATTCAGATATTTTATGTATTCAAGAGACGCACTGGGATAATGCATGTGTTTTAGGAGTTAAAAAAATATGGAGGGATTTTATTTATGTTAACAATGGCAGGGGAAATTCAAGTGGGGTTGCAATTTTATTAAGGAAGGATGTAGTAGAAAATGTGAAGAAGATATATAATGATAATAATGGGAGGATTTTAATTTTGGATTTTGAATATATGAATAGGGTTTTTAGGATTATAAATATTTATGCGCCGAATATTGAGATAGAGCGAAAGAATTAATTTTTAGAATTAGGGAAATGGTGCAAGGGTAACTGTATTTTAGTAGGGGATTTTAATGTAAAAATGAATAGATTAGATATGAAAAGGGGAGCTATTTTTAGAAATGACGTATCTAGGGGGGTCTTAAGGAAGATTATGTTTGAAAACAGTTTGATTGATATATGGAGGGAGGAGAATCCGAACAAGAGAGGAATTTCTAGAAGGCAGGTGGTTTTAGGGGAGTTGAAACAGACGCGAATAGATCTGGTTTTAGTAAATGAGGGTTTAAGGAATTTTATGAAAGAAATTAAGTATGTTTTTACAGCTTTTAGTGATCATGCGGCGGTGGTATTTTCTTGTGGAGTAAGGACACATACTAAATCTGGTGGGATGTGGTGTTTAAATAATAGCTTGCTAGAGGAGGAAAATTATATTGAGATGATATCAGAATGTATTGGGGAGGCCAAAAGACAACAGTTAATGGAGGTGAATATGGGGTTGTGGTGGGAGGAGCTGAAAACCAAATGTAAGGAATTGACTATAAAATATGCTGTTAAGAGGAATTATTTTTTGAAAAAGAAGGAGAGGGAACTACGTAAGAAGGTTAAACATGAACTTGAGTGTATAGAAAAGGATGAAGGTCATGGGGTGGAGGATTATTTACTGGCTAAGGATGCACTTGATGAATATGAGAAGAAGAAATGTAATGCGGCGATTGTAAGGAGTAGAGTGCAATATGCGATAGAGGGGGAAAGGTGTACTTCATTTTTCTTGAATTTAGAAAAAAGAAGACAAGAGAAGATTTATATTACGGAGTTAATTAATGAAAAAGGGGAAAAGGTTAATGATTTGGTGGGGATTCTGGATACGGTCGAGAGATATTATGAATGCTTATTTAAAAAAGAAGAGGTTAATGATTCCTGTATGGATAAGGTGCTTGAACACGTGGATACTAAGTTAACAGAAGGGGAAAAAAACATGTGTGAGGAAGATATGAGTCTAACTGACATTAAGGAGGCCATATTAGATGCTAATTGCAATAGGAGTCCGGGGTCTGATGGCCTAACTGCGGAATTTTATAAATCTTTTGCAGATTTGTTGGCTCCAATTTTAAGAAAACTGTATGAATATATTGAAAAGACTCAAGTGGTGCCAGAGTCGCTGGCCACAGGAGTTTTAACCATACTGTATAAAAATAAAGGGAGTCGTGTAAATTTGGATAATTATCGACCGTTGACACTTTTAAATTGTGATTATAAGATCTTAGCCAAGGTCTTAGCTAATAGAGTTAAAAAAGTTATGGGAGGAGTAATAGCAGAGACACAAGGATATAGTGTACCAGGGAGGGATATTTCTGACACAGTGGGAACAATAAGGGATGTGATAAAGCATATGGGGGAGGAAGGGGGGTTTGTGATGAGTTTGGATCTAAATAAGGCTTTTGATAGAGTTGATCATTCCTTTTTACTGCGTACACTTGGGAAATTTGGGTTTGGTGAAAGAATGATAGGTTGGATTAGATTACTGAATGGATATGCAAGAAGCAGAGTAAAATGTAATGGGATTTTAACAGATTCTTTTCCTCTGGAGAGATCTGTTAGGCAGGGATGTCCGTTATCAGCTGCTCTTTATAGTTTATCGGTGGAGCCGCTTGCAGCAATGATTAAAGCAAACAAATTAATTTGAGGTATACGGATACCGGATGGGGGGGAGAGTGTTATACAGCAATATGCGGATGATACTACATGTACTGTGATAGATGTTGAAAGTGTGAAGAATGTAATGGAGTGTTTTGAGGTATATGGCAAGGCATCAGGGGCAAAACTTAATGTTGAAAAATCTGAAATAATGTATGTGGGGATAGATGAAAAAGTGGACTGTGGATTCCCTTTCAAAAAGGCTGAAGGTTATATAAAGACTTTAGGGGTGGTTTTGGGGGTGGATAAAGAAGGGACGAGAGATGAGACATGGACTGGGGTTTTGAATAAAATAAAACATACTCTATCCTATTGGAAGGCAAGAAAACTGTTCTTGAGGGGGAAGGTGGTGGTGATTAATTCTTTGGTGGCATCCAAATGTATCTATGTTCTAGGTTCGTTGGATATGCCACAATGGGTGTTAAAAGAATTCAATGGTTTGGTTACAGATTTCCTATGGGAGGGGAAGGGGACTAGGATTGCAAGGGCAACTCTTATCTCGGATTTAAAGGATGGGGGGTTGAAATTGGTGGATTTGGATGTGAAGAGAAAAGCAATGAGAATAAAAACTGTGCAAAAATACTTTTATCGGGAGGTAGATTATGGATGGAAAAGGTTTTCCACTGGAGAGTACTCTTGTGTCATGGAGCAACTGCCTGATCAATTTAAATAATAGACAGTGCGTTTCCCTCAAAATATATGTGTCATGGAGCTACTGCCTTTTATTTATCAACCTAATAATATCATGTCTTTTTATTGGACTAAATGCAGTTTGTATGTGCTGCCCTGATCAATTTAAATAATAGACAGTGTGTTTCCCTCAAAATATAGGCAGTACATTCAGCCTTTGTTTTTAGTCGGTTCATTAAGTTGCATGGAAATTCGAATCACTGGTAAATTTTGTTCATGTCTTTATATAGTGAACCAAGAGTTGTTCACTCGCTTACGGCCATACCAGACTGAATACACCCGATCTCGTCTGATCTCGGAAGCTAAACAGGATTGGGCCTGGTTAGTACTTGGATGGGAGACCGCCTGGGAATACCATGTGCTGTAAGCTTTTTGTTCCACTAGAGAGTGCTCTTGTGTCATGGAGCAACTGACTTTTATTTTTATCACCCTAATAATATCATGTATTTTTATTGGACTAAATGCAGTTTTATGTGCTGCCCTGCCCTGCCCTGATCAAATTAAATAATAGACAGTGCGTTTCCCTCAAAATATATGTGTCATGGAGCAACTGCCTTTTATTTATCACCCTAATAATATCATTTATTTTTATTGGACTAAATGCAGTTTGTATGTGCTGCCCTGCCCTGCCCTGATCAATTTAAATAATAGACAGTGCGTTTCCCTCAGAATATATGTGTCATGGAGCAACTGCCTTTTATTTATCACCCTAATAATATCCTGTATTTTTATTGGACTCAATGCAGTTTGTATGTGCTGCCCTGCCCTGGTCAAATTAAATAATAGACAAAGTGTTTCCCTCAAAATATAGGCAGCACATTCAAATGTTGTTTTTTGTCGGTTCATTAAGTTGCATGGAAATTGGAATCACTGGTAAATTTTGTCCATGTCTTTATATAGTGTACCAAGAGTTGTTCACTTGCTTACGGCCATACCAGCCTGAATACACCCGATCTCATCTGATCTCGGAAGCTAAGCAGGATTGGGCATGGTTAGTACTTGGATCGGAGAAAGCCTGGGAATACCATGTGCTGTAAGCTTTTTGTTCCACTAGAGAGTGCTCTTGTGTCATGGAGCAACTGCCTTTTATTTATCACCCTAATAATATCATGTATTTTTATTGGACTAAATGCAGTTTGTATGTACTGTCCTAACCTGATCAAATTAAATAATAGACAGTGCATTTTCCTGAAAATATAGGCAGTACATTCAGCCTTTGTTTTTCGTCTGTTCATTATGTTGCATGGAAATATGAATCATTGATAAAAAAAATTCATGTCTTTATATAGTGAACCAAGAGTTGTTCACTCGCTTACGGACATACCAGACTGAATACACCCGATGTCGTCTGATCTCGGAAGCTAAACAGGATTGGGCCTGGTTAGTACTTGGATGGGAGACCGCCTGGGAATACCATGTGCTGTACATTTTTTGTTCCACTAGAGAGTGCTCTTGTGTCATGGAGCAACTGCCTTTTATTTATCACCCTATTAATATCATGAATTTTTATTGGACTAAATGCAGTTTTATTTGCTGCCCTGCCCTGCCCTGATCAATTTAAATAATAGACAGTGCGTTTCCCTCAAAATATATGTGTCATGGAGCAACTGCCTTTTATTTATCACCCTAATAATATCATGTATTTTTATTGGACTAAATGCAGTTTGTATGTGCTGCCCTGCCCTGGTCAAATTAAATAATAGACAAAGCGTTTCCCTCAAAATATAGGCAGCACATTCAGCCGTTGTTTTTAGTCGGTTCATTAAGTTTCACGGAAATTCGAATCACTGGTAAATTTTGTTCATGTCTTTATATATTGTACCAAGAGTAGTTCTTTCGCTTACGGCCATACCATCCTGAATATGCCTGATCTCGTCTGATCTTGGAAGCTAAGCAGGATTGGGCCTGGTTAGAACTTGGATGGGACACTGCCTGGGAAACCGTCTGGGAATATCAGGTGCTGAAAGCTTTTTGTTCGACTAGAGAGTGCTCTTGTGTCATGGAGCAACTGCCTTTTATTTATCACCCTAATAATATCCTGTATTTTTATTGGACTAAATGCAGTTTGTATGTGCTGCCCTGCCCTGATCAATTTAAATAATAGACAGTGCGTTTCCCTCAAAATATATGTCTCATAGAGCAACTGCCTTTTATTTATCACCCTAATAATATCATGTATTTTTATTGGACTAAATGCAGTTTGTATGTGCTGTCCTAATCTGATCAAATTAAATAATAGACAGTGCGTTTCCCTGAAAATATAGGCAGTACATTCAGCCTTTGTTTTTAGTTGGTTCATTAAGTTGCATGGAAATACGATTCACTGATACATTTTGTTTATGTCTTTATATAGTGTACCAAGAGTTGCTTCTGCGCTTACGGCCATACCAGCCTGAATATGCCTGATCTCGGAAGCTAAGCATGATCGGGCCTTGTTAGTACTTGGATGGGAGACCGCCTGGGAATACCAGGTGCTGTAAGCTTTTTGTTCCACTAGAGAGTACTCTTGTGTCATGGAGCAACTGCCTTTTACATTTTACATTTACATTTTTAGTCATTTAGCAGACGCTCTTATCCAGAGCGACTTACAGTTAGTGAATAAATATATATTTTTTTTATACTGGCCCCCCGTGGGAATCAAACCCACAACCCTGGCGTTGCAAACACCATGCTCTATCAACAGAGCTACATCCCTGCCGGCCATTCCCTCCCCTACCCTGGACGACGCTGGGACAATTGTGCGCCGCCCATGAGTCTCCCGGTCGCGGCCGGCTGCGACAGAGCCTGGATACGAACCAGGATCTCTAGTGGCACAGTTAGCACTGCGATGCAGTGCCTTAGACCACTGCGCCATGTAATTGTATTGGACTAAATGCAGTTTGTATGTGCTGCCCTGCCCTGCCCTGATCAAATTAAATAATGGTCAGTGCGTTTCCCTCAAAATACATGTATCATGGAGCAACTGCCTTTTATTTATCACCCTAATAATATCATGTATTTTTATTTGACTAAATGCAGTTTGTATGTGCTGCCCTGCCCTGGTCAAATTAAATAATAGACAAAGCGTTTCCCTCAAAATATAGGCAGTACATTCAGCCTTTGTTATTAGTCGGTTCATTAAGATGCACGGAAATTCGAATCGCTGGTAAATTTTGTTAATGTCTTTATATAGTGTACCAAGAGTTGTTTACTCGCTTACGGCCATACCAGCCTGAATACACCAGATCTCGTCTGATCTCGGAACCTACGCAGGATTGGGCCTGGTTAGTACTTGGATTGGAGACCTCCTGGGAATACCAGGTGCTGTAAGCTTTTTGTTCCACTAGAAAGTGCTCTTGTGTCATGGAGCAACTGCCTTTTATTTATCACCCTAATAATATCATGTATTTTTATTGGACTAAATGCAGTTTGTATGTGCTGCCCTGGTCAAATTAAATAACAGACAAAGCGTTTCCCTCAAAATGTAGGCAGTACATTCAGCCTTTGTTTTTAGTCGGTTCATTAAGATGCACGGAAATTCGAATCACTGGTAAATTTTGTTCATGTCTTTATATAGTGTACCAAGAGTTGTTCACTTGCTTACGGCCATACATTTACATTACATTTACGTCATTTAGCAGACACTATTATCCAGAGCGACATACAAATTGGTGCATTCACCCTATAGCCAGTGTGATAACCACTTTACAATTATTATTATTATTATTATTATTTTTTTAAAAAATTTGGGGGGGGGGGGGTTGAAGGATTACTTTATCCTATCCCAGGTATTCCTTAAAGATGTGGGGTTTCAAATGTCTCCGGAAGGTGGTGAGTGACACCGCTGTCCTGGCGTCGTGAGGGAGCTTGTTCCACCATTGGGGTGCCAGAGCAGCGAACAGTTTTGACTGGGCTGAGCAGGAACTATGCTTCCGCAGAGGAAGGGGAGCCAGCAGGCCAGAGGTGGATGAACGCAATGCCCTCGTTTGGGTGTAGGGACTGATCAGAGCCTGAAGGTACGGAGGTGCCGTTCCCCTCACAGCTCCATAGGCAAGCACCATGGTCTTGTAACAGATGCGAGCTTCAACTGGAAGCCAGTGGAGTGTGCGGAGGAGCGGGGTGACGTGAGAGAACTTGGGAAGGTTGAACACCAGACGGGCTGCGGCATTCTGGATGAGTTGTAGGGGTTTAATGGCACAGGCAGGGAGCCCAGCCAAATGCGAGTTGCAGTAATCCAGACGGGAGATGACAAGTGCCTGGATTAGGACCTGTGCCGCTTCCTGTGTAAGGCAGGGTCGTACTCTCCGAATGTTGTAGAGCATGAACCTGCAGGATCGGGTCACCTCCTTGATGTTAGCGGAGAACGACAGGGTGTTGTCCAGGGTCACGCCAAGGCTCTTCGCACTCTGGGAGGAGGACACAACGGAGTTGTCAACCGTGATGGCGAGATCATGGAACGGGCATTCCTTCCCCGGGAGGAAGAGCAGCTCCGTCTTGCCAGGGTTCAGCTTGAGGTGGTGATCCGTCATCCATACTGATATGTCTGCCAGACATGCAGAGATGCGATTCGCCACCTGGTTATCAGAAGGGGGAAAGGAGAAGATTAGTTGTGTATCGTCAGCGTAGCAATGATAGGAGAGGCCATGTGAGGATATGACAGAGCCAAGTGACTTGGTGTATAGGGAGAATAGGAGAGGGCCTAGAACTGAGCCCTGGGGGACACCAGTGGTGAGAGCACGTGGTGCGGAGACAGCTTCTCACCACGCAACTTGGTAGGAGCGACCGGTCAGGTAGGACGCAATCCAGGAGTGAGCCGCACCGGAGATACCCAGCTCGGAGAGTGTGGAGAGGAGGATCTGATGGTTCACAGTATCAAAGGCAGCAGACAGGTCTAGAAGGACAAGAGCAGAGGAGAGAGAGTTAGCTTTAGCAATGCGGAGAGCCTCCGTGACACAGAGAAGAGCAGTCTCAGTTGAATGACCAGTCCTGAAACCTGACTGGTTTGGATCAAGAAGGTCATTCTGAGAGAGAAAGCAAGAGAGTTGGCTAAAGATGGCACGCTCAATAGTTTTGGAAAGAAAAGAAAGAAGGGATACTGGTCTGTAGTTGTTGACATCAGTGGGATCGAGTGTTGGTTTTTTGAGAAGGGGTGCAACTCTCGCTCTCTTGAAGACGGAAGGGACATAGCCAGCGGTCAAGGATGAGTTGATCAGCGAGGTGAGGTAGGGGAGAAGGTCACCGGAGATGGTCTGGAGAAGAGAGGAGGGGATGGGGTCAAGCGGGCAGGTTGTTGGGCGGCCTGCAGTCACAAGTCGCAAAATTTTATCTGGAGAGAGAGGGGAGAAAGAAGTCAAAGCATAGGGTAGGGCAGTGTGAGCAGGACCAGCAGTGTCATTAGACTTAACAAACGAGGATCGGATGTCGTCAACCTTCTTTTCAAAGTGGTTGACGAAGTCATCCACAGAGAGGGAGGAGGGGGGGTGGTGGGGGGGAGGATTCAACAGTGAGGAGAATGTGGCAAAGAGCTTCCTAGGGTTAGAGGCAGATGCTTGAAATTTAGAGTGGTAGAAAGTGGCCTTAGCAGCAGAAACAGATATAGAAAATGTAGAGAGGAGGGAGTGAAAAGATGCCAGGTCGGCAGGGAGTTTAGTTTTCTTCCATTTCCGCTCAGCTGCCCGGAGCTCTGTTCTGTGAGCTCGCAATGAGTCATCAAGCCACGGAGCTGGAGGGGAGGACCGAGCCGGCCGGGAGGATAGGGGACACAGGGAGTCAAAGGATGCAGAAAGGGAGGAGAGGACGGTTGAGGAGGCAGAATCAGGAGATTGGAGGGAGAAGGATTGAGCAGAGGGAAGAGATGATAGGATGGAAGAGGAGAGAGTAGTGGGAGAGAGAGAGCGAAGGTTGCGGCGGCGCATTACCATCTGTGTAGGGGCAGAGTGAGTAGTGTTGGAGGAGAGCGAGAGAGAAAAGGATACAAAGTAGTGGTCGGAGACATGGAGGGGAGTTGCAGTGAGATTAGTAGAAGAGCAGCATCTAGTAAAGATGAAGTCAAGCGTATTGCCTGCCTTGTGAGTAGGGGGGGACGGTGAGAGGGTGAGGTCAAAAGAGGAGAGGATTGGAAAGAAGGAGGCAGAGAGAAATGAGTCAAATGTAGACGTAGGGAGGTTGAAATCCCCCAAAACTGTGAGGGGTGAGCCATCCTCAGGAAAGCAACTTATCAAGGCGTCAAGCTCATTGATGAACTCTCCAAGGAAACCTGGAGGGCGATAGATGACAAGGATATTAAGCTTAAATGGGCTAGTGACTGTGACAGCGTGGAATTGAAATGAGGAGATAGACAGATGGGTTAGGGGAAAAATTGAGAATGACC
This sequence comes from Coregonus lavaretus, assembly GCF_964263955.1. Lineage (NCBI taxonomy): Eukaryota > Metazoa > Chordata > Actinopteri > Salmoniformes > Salmonidae > Coregonus > Coregonus lavaretus. Next base: position 27,548 of record NW_028159154.1, read on the forward strand.
ACTTGGGAGGGATGAGGATTCCTGTGCCACCACCCCTCTGACCAGATGCTCTCGGGGTATGCGAGAACACATGGTCAGACGAGGAGAGAGCAGTAGGAGTAGCAGTGTTTTCAGTGGTAATCCATGTTTCCGTCAGCGCCAGGAAGTCGAGGGACTGGAGGGTAGCATAGGCTGGGATGAAGTCAGCCTTGTTGGCAGCAGAACGGCAGTTCCAGAGGCTGCCTTAGACCTGGAACTCCAGGTGTGTGGTGCGTGCAGGGACCACCAGGTTAGAGAGGCAGCAGCCATGCGGTGTGAGGCGTTTGTGTAGCCTGTGCGGAGAGGAGAGAACAGGGATAGGCAGAGGCATAGTTGACAGGCTGTAGCAGATGGCTACAATAATGCAGAGGAGATCGGAATGAAATTAACTAAACATCTGGGAAAGGAGAGAGCAGGGCCTCCCTCACCAAAAAACTCCCAAATATAACTCTCCCAACTTCCACCTCAGAAACTATAATTGTTTCAGTGAACCACCCGAATAAAACTCTCCCAACTTCCACTTTAGAAATTAGAATTGTTGTAAACTACAGCGGTTCAATGTTTCAAGGAATAGACTCAACTTACTTTATTCAGCTAGCTAACAATGACGCCATAGCTAACTAGCATGCTAGCATCCAATAACACACAGTTTAGCACCAATACTTGGTTACAACAAACTACCAATAGTGTGTTAACACACTAAACAGATAATTTGTGTCCGTGTCTAGTTCTTTCATAACGCAGCAATAATTAAACGTTGGCTAGCTAGCACAAAGATATTGTATTTAGCTACTACAGTACAGCTAGCTGGTAGTGTTGGCTAGCTAGCAATGGCTGCTGTGTTGACTGAATACACCCGATCTCATCTGATCTCGGAAGGTAAGCAGGATTGTGCCTGGTTAGTACTTGGATGGGAGACCGCCTGGGAATACCAGGTGCTGTAAGCTTTTTGTTCCACTAGAGAGTGCTCTTGTGTCATGGAGCAACTGCCTTTTATTTATCACCCTAATAATATCCTGTATTTTTATTGGACTAAATGCAGTTTGTATGTGCTGTCCTAACCTGATCAAATTAAATAATAGACAGTGCGTTTCCCTAAAAATATAGGCAGTACATTCAGCCTTTGTTTTTTGTCTGTTCATTAACTTGCATGGAAATACGAATCACTGATACATTTTGTTTATTTCTTTATATAGTGTACCAAGAGTTGTTCCTGCGCTTACGGCCATACCATCCTGAATATGCCTGATTTCGTCCGATCTCGGAAGCTAAGCAGGATCTGGCCTGGTTAGTATTTGTATTGGAGACCGCCTGGGAATACCAGGTGCTGTAAGCTTTTTGTTCCACTAGAGAGTGCTCTTGTGTCATGGAGCAACTGCCTTTTATTTATCACCCTAATAATATCATGTCTTTTATTGGACTAAATGCAGTTTGTATGTGCTGCCCTGCCCTGCCCTGATCAAATTAAATAATGGTCAGTGCGTTTCCCTCAAAATACATGTATCATGGAGCAACTGCCTTTTATTTATCACCCTAATAATATCATGTATTTTTATTTGACTAAATGCAGTTTGTATGTGCTGCCCTGCCCTGGTCAAATTAAATAATAGACAAAGCGTTTCCCTCAAAATATAGGCAGTACATTCAGCCTTTGTTATTAGTCGGTTCATTAAGATGCACGGAAATTCGAATCGCTGGTAAATTTTGTTAATGTCTTTATATAGTGTACCAACAGTTGTTTACTCGCTTACGGCCATACCAGCCTGAATACACCAGATCTCGTCTGATCTCGGAACCTACGCAGGATTGGGCCTGGTTAGTACTTGGATTGGAGACCTCCTGGGAATACCAGGTGCTGTAAGCTTTTTGTTCCACTAGAAAGTGCTCTTGTGTCATGGAGCAACTGCCTTTTATTTATCACCCTAATAATATCATGTATTTTATTGGACTAAATGCAGTTTGTATGTGCTGCCCTGTCATGCCCTGATCAAATTAAATAATAGTCAGTGCGTTTCCCTCAAAATACATGTATCATGGAGCAACTGCCTTTTATTTATCACCCTAATAATATCCTGTATTTTTATTGGACTAAATACAGTTTGTATGTGCTGCCCTGCCCTGGTCAATTTAAATAATAGACAGTGCGTTTCCCTCAAAATATAGGCAGTACATTCAGCCTTTGTTTTTAGTCGGTTCATTAAGTTACACGGAAATTCGAATCGATGGTAAATTTTGTTAATGTCTTTATATAGTGTACTAGGAGTTGTACCTGCGCTTACGGCCATACCATCCTGAATATGCCTGATCTCGTCTGATCTCGGAAGCAAAGCAGGATTGGGCCTGGTTAGTACTTGGATAGGAGACCGCCTGGGAATAACAGGTGCTGTAAGCTTTTTGTTCCACTCACCTTTCAATGCCTTAGCTTTGAAATGTAAATGTTTATACATATTCAGATTGAGTTATCTTTCTAAAATGTGTATAGTATGCCAAGTTATTTAGCTACATGTATTTACCACTGCAGCATGGAGAAAGTCAAGAGGAAGCAATGGAGTGAGGTGGACATGTTCCATGCCATGGAGGACTGCGGGGCAGGGATGGCTATCCGCCAGGCTGCCAAGGTTAGGCATCTTTTGTTTTTAGGAGATTACCATATGTATGTGAATTTTATCTGCTAGTAACAGTTTTCTTTTCTTATCTACCAAGGTGCATGGTGTACCTCGGCAGACCCTGGCGGACAGGCTGAGCGGCCGGGTGACCCATGGTTGTCGCAGTGGACCACCCACATTGCTTGCACCAGAGGATGAAAAGTCTCTGGTGCAGTACTGTATCTACTGCGCCAGCCATGGGTTCCCCTTCACCAGACAGAGGCTGATGAAATACGCAGACAAAATCCGCAGGTATTTGGTGTTCTATGTGTTTATGTATGTAGAATGCTGGACTGACTGTTATCAATGTGTGTGATGTAAATGTGGATGTGTATGGTGATGCCAAAACAAACATTTTCATCCTGGATGGACAATTATATATTCTATTCTATTGTAGGTTTCGGCACCCAGGGGAAACAATCCCACCACTGGGGAAGAGGTGGTGGGAAATGTTCAGGAGGAGGCACAAGAACCTAAGCATGAGGAGGCCGGACACCCTGGACAGGGGGAGAGCTGAGTGTGCCACACGTCCGACGATGGACACCTTCTTCACTTCTTATGAGAAGCACTTGGAGGAGAGTGGGTTGAGGGAGAAACCCAGACAAATCTATAACTGCGATGAGTCTGGGTTTCGTAGCGACCAGAGCAGGCACAAAGTGCTGGCTCCCCGGGGCGCAAAACACGTGTACCAGCAGGCTCCGGGGACCAAGGAGCACATCACAGTGCTGGCCTGCTTCAATGCAACTGGGGAGGACATCCCCCCGTTTATCATCTACCCCAAGTGTTTCCCCGGTGGCCACTACACACTGGGAGGCCCCCCCCAAGCCTTGTATGGACGGTCAAGCAGTGGCTACATTGACGGGGACCTGTTCAGGAAGTGGTTTCAGCACTTCATTAAGTATGCAGTGAAAGAGCGCCCTCTCCTTCTCCTCTTTGATGGGCACAAGAGCCACATGGACCCGGAAGTGCTCGCGGTGGCACTAAGGGAAGGGGTTATACTTCTTTGTCTTCCACCACACTGCACCCATGTCCTGCAGCCGCTGGACGTGGCATACTTTGGCCCTTTAAAGGCTGAGTTCTCCAAGGTAGCTGGAGACCTTAGCCATTTTGACCACTCCTACATGGTAAACAAATCAGAATTTGCCAGAGTATTCCGCTACCCGTACCAGCGATGCAAGGACATGCGCTATGTGGTGGAAGGGTTTAAGAAGTGTGGCCTCTTCCCTTTTGACCCTTCAGCCATTGATGGGTCCCGTTTAATGCCGTCTCGGACCCTACCGGGTCCCAACACCGCCTCTACTGGAACCAGTAGCAATGTGCCATCCATCAGCACCTCCTCCCCAGCGACCACAGGAGGACCCTCAGCCCCTGCCCCAGTCCCAGCCGCTGCTCCAGTCCTATCCCTAGCTCTAGAAGAGCACCCCCTAATAGAGGGTGGGCTGATAGCGAAGAACCTGGGGCACATCCTTACTGTCCTGAAGTATCGGCTGGACCGATACAGAAGACTCCCTGTGGTCGCCACATGCCTCACCGGGGAGGAATACACGCGCCAGTGGCAGGAGAGGGGTGAGAAGGAGAGGGCCGAGGCAGAGGAGAAAGAGCGTCGGGCAGCCCTCAGAACACAGAGGGCACAGGAGAGGGCTGCCATGGATGAGACCATTGACGCCATCGCCTCTGCTGGACCCCCTGCTGGAACCACTCCTGACAGCTGCATCACCACTGCCAGTGCCTCCCAGTGTGCAACACCTGTAGGAGCCGCCGGAGTCCCCAGCTGCAGAAGAAGGCCACATGCCTACTCCCCCGGCCACACCATCGTCGGCCCCTCAACCCCACCATTACAAACACCAGCTCCTCCAAGCCATCGTCGGCGGTTTTGTCCACCACCACCACGATGCACACCACCCCCCATGTCTGTCACCACCAACACGGCCTCCTCTGGACCAACTGCCTCCTCCGTCTCCCCTGGTCACACCACCATAGCAGCCTCGTCTGATGTCCCTGCCCCCCGAAATTTGAATACCACCACCTCCACAGGTAAACACATGTTAAAATTACGAAAAAATGACTGTTTGTTATCTGTTTTATAAAACAGCAATGTAAAAAAAATATATATATATATCTTTATATATCTACAGTAAATAGCACCAGCCCTCAAGTCATCTCCGCCTCCTCCAAAACCTCTGCAGCTTCCTCCAGAGGCATTGATGTAAAAAAGTTGAAAAGGGTTTTCATGCAACATGCTCTCTAACACCACTTTTTCTCAAACTGCAGCACAGAAAAGGAAGAGAAAAGCTACACCGGTCACATCTGTCACACCACCCATGGCACCACTCTCAGGTACTTCATAATCTGTTTTTCTCGCTCTCTCAGTTGTATCAATTACTATTGTTGTTGAAGAACTTCTACATTTTACAAAACCATATTAATCAATTTGTATTATTATTTAATTTTTTATAAAAGAAGACACCACCTGCTGTGCTCGCTGCGGGGAGCGTGATCCGCCTGCAAGCTCCTCTCAGGAGTGTAGATCCGAGGTGCCATGGGTGTGCTGTGACTTTTGCCAGCACTGGTTCCACTGCAGGTGTGTGCAGTGGGATCCAGAGGTAGCGGTGGAGCTGGATTTTTATTGTGATTTTTGTGACAATATAGGGATGGAGGTCGAGATTTAATTGTTTGTTTTGTTTGTGTTCATATGAAATTATTTATTTGTTCAAAAAAATAAATGTCTAAAATATAATATATATATTTATTGAACCCATCTTGTGTATTTCTTCCTTTACTTTCCAAGTGCACCTCTGCAACACAAACTCCAACAGTGTTTTCATTGTTTTATGTTAATGCACATAACTGAAATTAAAGTGTATTTGATGTAAATTATTAATACTCATATTTCATTTGGTTACAACACTGAATATGTTGGTGAAGAACCATTTTTTATGAGTCCACAAGAGGGCGCACCGGGCTACGCAATGAAAAGTTGACAGGCAAGTCATTATTTTTTACCTGAAGACAACTAGTCAACTATCTAGTAAACACTTCGGGTACGTGGTTGGTGTCTCTTTTTTCAACAAAATTAAACGGATATATCTTGTAATTGAACAAAATAGTAAGGTGGCCAATAACTGGGGGCCGTATGCCGATAATACGGGACGTATTTTTTTGCTAAACAGCTTATCAAAAGCTGACAACAGTAGTATTTCCAATGAAATGTCAAACTTGCTAATTGCTAACCCGTTAGCTAACATTTTTACGACACCAATAATCACAAAACATTGAAGGCTTGATCACAAGATAACACTGTTGAAGGTAATATATTTCTTAAACGCTGTTGAATATGCCGATAATACGGGATTCTACGCTATACTTATTTACTGCTAGCTAAGGGTTAGCGTGCTAGCTAAGGGTTAGCGTGCTAGCGATGCTAACGATGCTAGCTATGTTGGCAAGCTAGCTAATAAGTTTAGCATAATTGGTAAACATGTCTTTGATTCAGAATACATCAATACACTGTGGTTAACCCAATGTTACATGCATTGGAAAATAAAATTGCTAGTGTAACTTGAATTGGTTTACAAGCTAGCTAGAAAAGCCAGTTCCTTTTCATCTGTTTTGTCAGGCTATAAGCCTGCATGTGTGCTAAAATATTTAATTAAATCCCCTCATTAAATTAATATATTTAAGTTGCATCAGTTTTTTATAGCCCTTTCTTACCCAAATACCATTTTTTCCGTTGGAATAATTTGGATGAAAATAAGAAATATGTGAAAGGAAATAAGTGACCAGATTTTGTTATTGAAAACCCTGGACATTCACTTCTTTAAAAAATAAATATATATACAGACATTGCCAGATTCTTTAACCAAATCCCTATTTCCTACACTAATTTTTTAAGATCGAAAACAAAATGGAAGATAAGAGTCCAGGAACCTACAAAGCAACCATTCCAGTCTGACAGCTGATTATTACATAATGCGGAGCTGTAGTAAACTGGGACATGCCGGGCATATCCAACTCGGCACTAAGGGTGGAGGGGGGTGCACAGACGCAGGGTGGCCGCTAGGTGGGTGACTCAAAGCGGTGTGCTCGTCATGCTTCGACATGTCAAGGGAGGTTAGTAATCTGGCTTCAGCCCTACACCGGCGTCAACAGCCGGAGCAATGCTAGCCCTGACATGTCTTTCCGAGCCTATTTAAATCCCGGGGAGACGGGGAAGTGGTTCCTACTGCTAGCCCTACACCGGCGTCAACAGCCGGAGCAATGCTAGCCCTGACATGTCTTTCCGAGCCTATTTAAATCCCGGGGAGACGGGGAAGTGGTTCCTACTGCTAGCCCTACACCGGCGTCAACAGCCGGAGCAATGCTAGCCCTGACATGTCTTTCCGAGCCTATTTAAATCCCGGGGAGACGGGGAAGTGGTTCCTACTGCTAGCCCTACACCGGCGTCAACAGCCGGAGCAATGCTAGCCCTGACATGTCTTTCCGAGCCTATTTAAATCCCGGGGAGACGGGGAAGTGGTTCCTACTGCTAGCCCTACACCGGCGTCAACAGCCGGAGCAATGCTAGCCCTGACATGTCTTTCCGAGCCTATTTAAATCCCGGGGAGACGGGGAAGTGGTTCCTACTGCTAGCCCTACACCGGCGTCAACAGCCGGAGCAATGCTAGCCCTGACATGTCTTTCCGAGCCTATTTAAATCCCGGGGAGACGGGGAAGTGGTTCCTACTGCTAGCCCTACACCGGCGTCAACAGCCGGAGCAATGCTAGCCCTGACATGTCTTTCCGAGCCTATTTAAATCCCGGGGAGACGGGGAAGTGGTTCCTACTGCTAGCCCTACACCGGCGTCAACAGCCGGAGCAATGCTAGCCCTGACATGTCTTTCCGAGCCTATTTAAATCCCGGGGAGACGGGGAAGTGGTTCCTACTGCTAGCCCTACACCGGCGTCAACAGCCGGAGCAATGCTAGCCCTGACATGTCTTTCCGAGCCTATTTAAATCCCGGGGAAACGGGGAAGTGGTTCCTACTGCTAGCATCCGAGCTGAAGCACTTTATGTACAGAATATGAAGGGTGTATTATAGAGATGTGTGTGTGTGTGTATAAGGGACGTCTACTCTTTAGTACTTCTATTTATTTAGATAGGTAAGCTTGTTTCTGTCTTCCAAAGCTTGTCTTGACGTGTATGTAATTGTATACTTTTATAAGGCATTGCATGTTAACTTTGACATTTTAAATGTATTTTTTGCTCTACTCTTCACCAGGTGAAAGACAGAATGGCAGAGAATTGTGAGAGAATGTCAGAATGGCATAGAACTGGTTCCCAAATAAATACGTTGGACAATGAGAAACTTGTAAGTATTAACTTAAATAGCTCTCCCTCTCTCTCTCTATCACACATTTTACATCATATTTGTTTACAATGACATTGAATCTAAAATAACGTTTTTGTTTTATGTGCTATTTTTTCCCAGGTACGACCAAAAGAGAAACTGCACATCTTATTACAGCAGGCAGGTGCAGACAAAGACGTTTTCACCATGAAAGAGGTATGAAGTGACTTGACAGCTGGCTGTCTTTGTTGCCTGTACCCTGCTGATATAGAAACCACACGTCTTTGGCTCAACTTTAGTTAATCAACTTATTGTTTGCGTGAAGCAGACAGATGAAAACCGTTAAGACCCTCAATGGACATTATATCCCAGACTTTTCAGTTTCCATAATATTTTCTAGTCTCATATTTTAATTAAGTTAAATATTTGATGTTGTGAATTTCCAATTGCAGTATATCTTAGTTTACTCCTAGAATAGTGGATATTAGTTCATTTCTAAGGAAGGAATAGTTACTCTTCATGTGTTGTTAGCAGCCAAACTACTGGTATAGAAGTTGTGTAGGTGTTGCCTCTGGATTCTTCTCCACATAGTTAGATTTACACTAGTTTCACTATTGGTTGTCGCTTTCATCAACTAAGTACTACATACAGTAGATGCTCTCAAAAAATATAAAGGCTTTTGTCTTGGTTCTGTTGTTTTTCCTGTTGATATACTGTTTTACCTACTTTAGTTGAATGAACTGATTGTCACTCTAGATAAGAGCATCTGCTAAACTAGAATACAAATGCACTGTCATTTACTTATTTTAAACATAAATGGTGAGCTATGATTGGCTAGCAGGTCCCCTTGGTTTTGAAGACATGTCACACAGCTTTGGGGAGAATTGTCAGGGGGTCTATCTGTCTGTGAGGAAGTCTGAGTCAGAGAGAGAGATTGGTGTTTATCTTAGTTAGAATGTTAGAACATTCAGTCACCTCTTGACTTCCTCTCTGACTCACTGGGGTTCAAATGGACCTCTGGGATGTCAAACTAGTCTGGGACTCCTTCCTCTCTGACTCACTGGGGTTCAAATGGACCTCTGGGATGTCAAACTAGTCTGGGACTCCTTCCTCTCTGACTCACTGGGGTTCAAATGGACCTCTGGGATGTCAAACTAGTCTGGGACTCCTTCCTCTCTGACTCACTGGGGTTCAAATGGACCTCTGGAATGTCAAACTAGTCTGGGACTCCTTCCTCTCTGACTCACTGGGGTTCAAATGGACCTCTGGAATGTCAAACTAGTCTGGGACTCCTTCCTCTCTGACTCACTGGGGTTCAAATGGACCTCTGGGATGTCAAACTAGTCTGGGACTCCTTCCTCTCTGACTCACTGGGGTTCAAATGGACCTCTGGAATGTCAAACTAGTCTAGGACTCCTTCCTCTCTGACTCACTGGGGTTCAAATGGACCTCTGGAATGTCAAACTAGTCTGGGACTCCTTCCTCTCTGACTCACTGGGGTTCAAATGGACCTCTGGGATGTCAAACTAGTCTGGGACTCCTTCCTCTCTGACTCACTGGGGTTCAAATGGACCTCTGGAATGTCAAACTAGTCTGGGACTCCTTCCTCTCTGTTGTTCATCAGGGAGACAGTTATCTCAGACTGAGAGGCTGCATTGATGCTTTAGTTTATAGGGTGTTGAGTGTTTAACTGGTCCACATTGATTGCTGGAGAATATGTTTACAGTCTGTGTAATCTGCTTTTATGATAAGGAACTGATGCCTTCATGGCAGTGATCAATCACAATAGCCTCCTGTCAGCTAGAGAAGTATATGGGATGGAGTCATATATTTCTACTCAGTACAGTGATCATGTGTCTTATCAGTTGCCTGTCTAAAATGGGACCCAGAATACTCTTATTCTGTTGTCTGGATCAGTATGGGATGAGGTGTATCGACTAGACTGGGACAGAACTGTCTGGATCAGTATATGGAGAGAGGGTATCAACTAGACTGAGACAGAACTGTCTGGATCAGTATATGGAGAGTAACGACTAGACTGGGACAGAACTGCCTGGATCAGTATGGGATGAGGTGTATCGACTAGACTGGGACAGAACTGTCTGGATCAGTATATGGAGAGAGGGTATCAACTAGACTGAGACAGAACTGTCTGGATCAGTATATGGAGAGTAACGACTAGACTGGGACAGAACTGCCTGGATCAGTATGGGATGAGGTGTATCAACTAGACTGGGACAGAACTGCCTGGATCAGTATATGGAGAGTATCAACTAGACTGGGACAGAACTGCCTGGATCAGTATGGGATGAGGTGTATCGACTAGACTGGGACAGAACTGCCTGGATCAGTATATGGAGGGAGGGTATCGACTAGACTGAGACAGAACTGCCTGGATCAGTATATGGAGAGTATAAACTAGACTGGGACAGAACTGCCTGGATCAGTATGGGATGAGGTGTATCGACTAGACTGAGACAGAACTGCCTGGATCAGTATGGGATGAGGTGTATCGACTAGACTGAGACAGAACTGCCTGGATCAGTATATGGAGGGAGGGTATCAACTAGACTGAGACAGAACTGTCTGGATCAGTATATGGAGAGAGGGTATCGACTAGACTGAGACAGAACTGTCTGGATCAGTATATGGAGAGTATCAACTAGACTGAGACAGAACTGCCTGGATCAGTATGGGATGAGGTGTATCGACTAGACTGAGACAGAACTGCCTGGATCAGTATATGGAGGGAGGGTATCAACTAGACTGAGACAGAACTGTCTGGATCAGTATATGGAGAGAGGGTATCGACTAGACTGAGACAGAACTGTCTGGATCAGTATATGGAGGGAGGGTATCGACTAGACTGAGACAGAACTGTCTGGATCAGTATATGGAGAGTAACGACTAGACTGGGACAGAACTGTCTGGATCAGTATATGGAGAGTAACGACTAGACTGGGACAGAACTGTCTGGATCAGTATATGGAGAGTAACGACTAGACTGAGACAGAACTGTCTGGATCAGTATATGGAGGGAGGGTATCGACTAGACTGGGACAGAACTGCCTGGATCAGTATGGGATGAGGTGTATCAACTAGACTGGGACAGAACTGGCTGGATCAGTATGGGATGAGGTGTATCAACTAGACTGGGACAGAACTGTCTGGATCAGTATATGGAGGGAGGGTATCAACTAGACTGGGACAGAACTGTCTGGATCAGTATATGGAGAGAGGGTATCAACTAGACTGAGACAGAACTGTCTGGATCAGTATGGGATGAGGTGTATCGACTAGACTGAGACAGAACTGCCTGGATCAGTATATGGAGAGAGGGTATCGACTAGACTGGGACAGAACTGCCTGGATCAGTATGGGATGAGGTGTATCGACTAGACTGAGACAGAACTGTCTGGATCAGTATATGGAGGGTATCAACTAGACTGGGACAGAACTGCCTGGATCAGTATATGGGATGAGGTGTATCAACTAGACTGGGACAGAACTGCCTGGATCAGTATATGGAGGGAGGGTATCGACTAGACTGAGACAGAACTGTCTGGATCAGTATATGGAGGGAGGGTATCGACTAGACTGGGACAGAACTGCCTGGATCAGTATGGGATGAGGTGTATCAACTAGACTGAGACAGAACTGTCTGGATCAGTATGGGATGAGGTGTATCAACTAGACTGGGACAGAACTGCCTGGATCAGTATATGGAGGGAGGGTATCAACTAGACTGAGACAGAACTGTCTGGATCAGTATGGGATGAGGTGTATCAACTAGACTGAGACAGAACTGTCTGTTCAGTATATGGAGGGAGGGTATCGACTAGACTGGGACAGAACTGTCTGGATCAGTATATGGAGAGAGGGTATCAACTAGACTGAGACAGAACTGTCTGGATCAGTATATGGAGGGAGGGTATCAACTAGACTGAGACAGAACTGTCTGGATCAGTATATGGAGAGAGGGTATCAACTAGACTGAGACAGAACTGCCTGGATCAGTATATGGAGGGAGGGTATCAACTAGACTGAGACAGAACTGTCTGGATCAGTATATGGAGAGAGGGTATCAACTAGACTGAGACAGAACTGTCTGGATCAGTATGGGATGAGGTGTATCGACTAGACTGAGACAGAACTGCCTGGATCAGTATGGGATGAGGTGTATCAACTAGACTGGGACAGAACTGCCTGGATCAGTATGGGATGAGGTGTATCGTCTAGACTGAGACAGAACTGTCTGGATCAGTATGGGATGAGGTGTATCAACTAGACTGAGACAGAACTGTCTGGATCAGTATATGGAGGGAGGGTATCAACTAGACTGGGACAGAACTGCCTGGATCAGTATATGGAGAGAGGGTATCGACTAGACTGAGACAGAACTGCCTGGATCAGTATATGGAGAGTAACGACTAGACTGGGACAGAACTGCCTGGATCAGTATATGGAGGGAGGGTATCGACTAGACTGAGACAGAACTGTCTGGATCAGTATATGGAGGGAGGGTATCGACTAGACTGGGACAGAACTGTCTGGATCAGTATATGGAGGGAGGGTATCGACTAGACTGAGACAGAACTGTCTGGATCAGTATATGGAGGGAGGGTATCGACTAGACTGGGACAGAACTGTCTGGATCAGTATATGGAGGGAGGGTATCGACTAGACTGAGACAGAACTGTCTGGATCAGTATATGGAGGGAGGGTATCGACTAGACTGAGACAGAACTGTCTGGATCAGTATATGGAGGGAGGGTATCGACTAGACTGAGACAGAACTGTCTGGATCAGTATATGGAGGGAGGGTATCGACTAGACTGGGACAGAACTGCCTGGATCAGTATATGGAGGGAGGGTATCGACTAGACTGGGACAGAACTGCCTGGATCAGTATGGGATGAGGTGTATCAACTAGACTGAGACAGAACTGTCTGGATCAGTATGGGATGAGGTGTATCAACTAGACTGGGACAGAACTGCCTGGATCAGTATATGGAGGGAGGGTATCGACTAGACTGGGACAGAACTGCCTGGATCAGTATATGGAGAGAGGGTATCGACTAGACTGAGACAGAACTGCCTGGATCAGTATATGGAGAGTAACGACTAGACTGGGACAGAACTGCCTGGATCAGTATATGGAGGGAGGGTATCGACTAGACTGAGACAGAACTGTCTGGATCAGTATATGGAGGGAGGGTATCGACTAGACTGAGACAGAACTGCCTGGATCAGTATATGGAGGGAGGGTATCGACTAGACTGAGACAGAACTGTCTGGATCAGTATGGGATGAGGTGTATCAACTAGACTGAGACAGAACTGTCTGGATCAGTATATGGAGGGAGGGTATCGACTAGACTGAGACAGAACTGTCTGGATCAGTATGGGATGAGGTGTATCGACTAGACTGAGACAGAACTGCCTGGATCAGTATATGGAGGGAGGGTATCGACTAGACTGAGACAGAACTGTCTGGATCAGTATGGGATGAGGTGTATCGACTAGACTGGGACAGAACTGTCTGGATCAGTATATGGAGGGAGGGTATCGACTAGACTGAGACAGAACTGTCTGGATCAGTATATGGAGGGAGGGTATCGACTAGACTCGGACAGAACTGTCTGGATCAGTATATGGAGGGAGGGTATCAACTAGACTGGGACAGAACTGTCTGGATCAGTATATGGAGAGAGGGTATCAACTAGACTGAGACAGAACTGTCTGGATCAGTATGGGATGAGGTGTATCGACTAGACTGAGACAGAACTGCCTGGATCAGTATATGGAGGGAGGGTATCGACTAGACTGAGACAGAACTGTCTGGATCAGTATGGGATGAGGTGTATCGACTAGACTGAGACAGAACTGTCTGGATCAGTATATGGAGGGTATCAACTAGACTGGGACAGAACTGCCTGGATCAGTATGGGATGAGGTGTATCAACTAGACTGGGACAGAACTGCCTGGATCAGTATATGGAGGGAGGGTATCAACTAGACTGAGACAGAACTGTCTGGATCAGTATGGGATGAGGTGTATCAACTAGACTGGGACAGAACTGCCTGGATCAGTATGGGATGAGGTGTATCAACTAGACTGAGACAGAACTGTCTGGATCAGTATGGGATGAGGTGTATCAACTAGACTGGGACAGAACTGCCTGGATCAGTATATGGAGGGAGGGTATCGACTAGACTGAGACAGAACTGCCTGGATCAGTATATGGAGAGAGGGTATCGACTAGACTGAGACAGAACTGCCTGGATCAGTATATGGAGAGTAACGACTAGACTGGGACAGAACTGCCTGGATCAGTATATGGAGGGAGGGTATCGACTAGACTGAGACAGAACTGTCTGGATCAGTATATGGAGGGAGGGTATCGACTAGACTGAGACAGAACTGCCTGGATCAGTATGGGATGAGGTGTATCAACTAGACTGAGACAGAACTGCCTGGATCAGTATGGGATGAGGTGTATCAACTAGACTGGGACAGAACTGTCTGGATCAGTATGGGATGAGGTGTATCGACTAGACTGAGACAGAACTGCCTGGATCAGTATATGGAGGGAGGGTATCGACTAGACTGAGACAGAACTGTCTGGATCAGTATATGGAGGGAGGGTATCAACTAGACTGAGACAGAACTGTCTGGATCAGTATATGGGGGGAGGGTATCAACTAGACTGGGACAGAACTGTCTGGATCAGTATATGGAGGGAGGGTATCAACTAGACTGGGACAGAACTGCCTGGATCAGTATATGGAGGGTATCAAGTAGACTGAGACAGAACTGCCTGGATCAGTATTTGGAGGGTATCAACTAGACTGGGACAGAACTGCCTGGATCAGTATATGGAGGGTATCAACTAGACTGAGACAGAACTGTCTGGATCAATATATGGAGGGAGGGTATCGACTAGACTGAGACAGAACTGCCTGGATCAGTATATGGAGAGAGGGTATCGACTAGACTGAGACAGAACTGCCTGGATCAGTATATGGAGAGAGGGTATCAACTAGACTGAGACAGAACTGTCTGGATCAGTATATGGAGGGAGGGTATCGACTAGACTGGGACAGAACTGGCTGTATCAGTATATGGAGAGAGGGTATCAACTAGACTGAGACAGAACTGTCTGGATCAGTATATGGAGGGAGGGTATCGACTAGACTGAGACAGAACTGTCTGGATCAGTATATGGAGGGAGGGTATCGACTAGACTGAGACAGAACTGTCTGGATCAGTATATGGAGGGAGGGTATCGACTAGACTGGGACAGAACTGGCTGTATCAGTATATGGAGAGAGGGTATCAACTAGACTGAGACAGAACTGTCTGGATCAGTATATGGAGGGAGGGTATCGACTAGACTGAGACAGAACTGCCTGGATCAGTATATGGAGAGAGGGTATCGACTAGACTGAGACAGAACTGCCTGGATCAGTATATGGAGAGTAACGACTAGACTGGGACAGAACTGCCTGGATCAGTATATGGAGGGAGGGTATCGACTAGACTGAGACAGAACTGTCTGGATCAGTATGGGATGAGGTGTATCGACTAGACTGAGACAGAACTGTCTGGATCAGTATATGGAGAGAGGGTATCGACTAGACTGAGACAGAACTGCCTGGATCAGTATATGGAGAGAGGGTATCAACTAGACTGGGACAGAACTGCCTGGATCAGTATATGGAGAGAGGGTATCAACTAGACTGGGACAGAACTGTCTGGATCAGTATATGGAGAGAGGGTATCGACTAGACTGGGACAGAACTGTCTGGATCAGTATATGGAGAGAGGGTATCAACTAGACTGAGACAGAACTGTCTGGATCAGTATATGGAGGGAGGGTATCGACTAGACTGAGACAGAACTGTCTGGATCAGTATGGGATGAGGTGTATCGACTAGACTGAGACAGAACTGTCTGGATCAGTATATGGAGGGAGGGTATCGACTAGACTGAGACAGAACTGTCTGGATCAGTATATGGAGAGAGGGTATCAACTAGACTGGGACAGAACTGTCTGGATCAGTATATGGAGAGTAAAGACTGAGACAGAACTGTCTGGATCAGTATATGGGGGGAGGGTATCGACTAGACTGAGACAGAACTGCCTGGATCAGTATATGGAGAGAGGGTATCAACTAGACTGGGACAGAACTGTCTGGATCAGTATATGGAGAGAGGGTATCGACTAGACTGGGACAGAACTGTCTGGATCAGTATATGGAGGGAGGGTATCGACTAGACTGAGACAGAACTGTCTGGATCAGTATATGGAGGGAGGGTATCGACTAGACTGAGACAGAACTGTCTGGATCAGTATGGGATGAGGTGTATCGACTAGACTGAGACAGAACTGTCTGGATCAGTATATGGAGGGAGGGTATCGACTAGACTGAGACAGAACTGTCTGGATCAGTATATGGAGAGTAACGACTAGACTGAGACAGAACTGTCTGGATCAGTATATGGAGGGAGGGTATCGACTAGACTGAGACAGAACTGCCTGGATCAGTATATGGAGGGAGGGTATCAACTAGACTGAGACAGAACTGTCTGGATCAGTATATGGAGGGAGGGTATCGACTAGACTGGGACAGAACTGTCTGGATCAGTATATGGAGAGAGGGTATCGACTAGACTGAGACAGAACTGTCTGGATCAGTATATGGAGGGAGGGTATCAACTAGACTGGGACAGAACTGCCTGGATCAGTATATGGAGGGAGGGTATCGACTAGACTGGGACAGAACTGCCTGGATCAGTATATGGAGGGAGGGTATCGACTAGACTGGGACAGAACTGCCTGGATCAGTATGGGATGAGGTGTATCAACTAGACTGAGACAGAACTGTCTGGATCAGTATGGGATGAGGTGTATCAACTAGACTGGGACAGAACTGCCTGGATCAGTATATGGAGGGAGGGTATCGACTAGACTGGGACAGAACTGCCTGGATCAGTATATGGAGAGAGGGTATCGACTAGACTGAGACAGAACTGCCTGGATAAGTATATGGAGAGTAACGACTAGACTGGGACAGAACTGCCTGGATCAGTATATGGAGGGAGGGTATCGACTAGACTGAGACAGAACTGTCTGGATCAGTATATGGAGGGAGGGTATCGACTAGACTGAGACAGAACTGCCTGGATCAGTATATGGAGGGAGGGTATCGACTAGACTGAGACAGAACTGTCTGGATCAGTATGGGATGAGGTGTATCAACTAGACTGAGACAGAACTGTCTGGATCAGTATATGGAGGGAGGGTATCGACTAGACTGAGACAGAACTGTCTGGATCAGTATGGGATGAGGTGTATCGACTAGACTGAGACAGAACTGCCTGGATCAGTATATGGAGGGAGGGTATCGACTAGACTGAGACAGAACTGTCTGGATCAGTATGGGATGAGGTGTATCGACTAGACTGGGACAGAACTGTCTGGATCAGTATATGGAGGGAGGGTATCGACTAGACTGAGACAGAACTGTCTGGATCAGTATATGGAGGGAGGGTATCGACTAGACTGGGACAGAACTGTCTGGATCAGTATATGGAGGGAGGGTATCAACTAGACTGGGACAGAACTGTCTGGATAGGTATATGGAGAGAGGGTATCAACTAGACTGAGACAGAACTGTCTGGATCAGTATGGGATGAGGTGTATCGACTAGACTGAGACAGAACTGCCTGGATCAGTATATGGAGGGAGGGTATCGACTAGACTGAGACAGAACTGTCTGGATCAGTATGGGATGAGGTGTATCGACTAGACTGAGACAGAACTGTCTGGATCAGTATATGGAGGGTATCAACTAGACTGGGACAGAACTGCCTGGATCAGTATGGGATGAGGTGTATCAACTAGACTGGGACAGAACTGCCTGGATCAGTATATGGAGGGAGGGTATCAACTAGACTGAGACAGAACTGTCTGGATCAGTATGGGATGAGGTGTATCAACTAGACTGGGACAGAACTGCCTGGATCAGTATGGGATGAGGTGTATCAACTAGACTGAGACAGAACTGTCTGGATCAGTATGGGATGAGGTGTATCAACTAGACTGGGACAGAACTGCCTGGATCAGTATATGGAGGGAGGGTATCGACTAGACTGAGACAGAACTGCCTGGATCAGTATATGGAGAGAGGGTATCGACTAGACTGAGACAGAACTGCCTGGATCAGTATATGGAGAGTAACGACTAGACTGGGACAGAACTGCCTGGATCAGTATATGGAGGGAGGGTATCGACTAGACTGAGACAGAACTGTTTGGATCAGTATATGGAGGGAGGGTATCGACTAGACTGAGACAGAACTGCCTGGATCAGTATGGGATGAGGTGTATCAACTAGACTGAGACAGAACTGCCTGGATCAGTATGGGATGAGGTGTATCAACTAGACTGGGACAGAACTGTCTGGATCAGTATGGGATGAGGTGTATCGACTAGACTGAGACAGAACTGCCTGGATCAGTATATGGAGGGAGGGTATCGACTAGACTGAGACAGAACTGTCTGGATCAGTATATGGAGGGAGGGTATCAACTAGACTGAGACAGAACTGTCTGGATCAGTATATGGGGGGAGGGTATCAACTAGACTGGGACAGAACTGTCTGGATCAGTATATGGAGGGAGGGTATCAACTAGACTGGGACAGAACTGCCTGGATCAGTATATGGAGGGTATCAAGTAGACTGAGACAGAACTGCCTGGATCAGTATTTGGAGGGTATCAACTAGACTGGGACAGAACTGCCTGGATCAGTATATGGAGGGTATCAACTAGACTGAGACAGAACTGTCTGGATCAATATATGGAGGGAGGGTATCGACTAGACTGAGACAGAACTGCCTGGATCAGTATATGGAGAGAGGGTATCGACTAGACTGAGACAGAACTGCCTGGATCAGTATATGGAGAGAGGGTATCAACTAGACTGAGACAGAACTGTCTGGATCAGTATATGGAGGGAGGGTATCGACTAGACTGGGACAGAACTGGCTGTATCAGTATATGGAGAGAGGGTATCAACTAGACTGAGACAGAACTGTCTGGATCAGTATATGGAGGGAGGGTATCGACTAGACTGAGACAGAACTGTCTGGATCAGTATATGGAGGGAGGGTATCGACTAGACTGAGACAGAACTGTCTGGATCAGTATATGGAGGGAGGGTATCGACTAGACTGGGACAGAACTGGCTGTATCAGTATATGGAGAGAGGGTATCAACTAGACTGAGACAGAACTGTCTGGATCAGTATATGGAGGGAGGGTATCGACTAGACTGAGACAGAACTGCCTGGATCAGTATATGGAGAGAGGGTATCGACTAGACTGAGACAGAACTGCCTGGATCAGTATATGGAGAGTAACGACTAGACTGGGACAGAACTGCCTGGATCAGTATATGGAGGGAGGGTATCGACTAGACTGAGACAGAACTGTCTGGATCAGTATGGGATGAGGTGTATCGACTAGACTGAGACAGAACTGTCTGGATCAGTATATGGAGAGAGGGTATCGACTAGACTGAGACAGAACTGCCTGGATCAGTATATGGAGAGAGGGTATCAACTAGACTGGGACAGAACTGCCTGGATCAGTATATGGAGAGAGGGTATCAACTAGACTGGGACAGAACTGTCTGGATCAGTATATGGAGAGAGGGTATCGACTAGACTGGGACAGAACTGTCTGGATCAGTATATGGAGAGAGGGTATCAACTAGACTGAGACAGAACTGTCTGGATCAGTATATGGAGGGAGGGTATCGACTAGACTGAGACAGAACTGTCTGGATCAGTATGGGATGAGGTGTATCGACTAGACTGAGACAGAACTGTCTGGATCAGTATATGGAGGGAGGGTATCGACTAGACTGAGACAGAACTGTCTGGATCAGTATATGGAGAGAGGGTATCAACTAGACTGGGACAGAACTGTCTGGATCAGTATATGGAGAGTAAAGACTGAGACAGAACTGTCTGGATCAGTATATGGGGGGAGGGTATCGACTAGACTGAGACAGAACTGCCTGGATCAGTATATGGAGAGAGGGTATCAACTAGACTGGGACAGAACTGTCTGGATCAGTATATGGAGAGAGGGTATCGACTAGACTGGGACAGAACTGTCTGGATCAGTATATGGAGGGAGGGTATCGACTAGACTGAGACAGAACTGTCTGGATCAGTATATGGAGGGAGGGTATCGACTAGACTGAGACAGAACTGTCTGGATCAGTATGGGATGAGGTGTATCGACTAGACTGAGACAGAACTGTCTGGATCAGTATATGGAGGGAGGGTATCGACTAGACTGAGACAGAACTGTCTGGATCAGTATATGGAGAGTAACGACTAGACTGAGACAGAACTGTCTGGATCAGTATATGGAGGGAGGGTATCGACTAGACTGAGACAGAACTGCCTGGATCAGTATATGGAGGGAGGGTATCAACTAGACTGAGACAGAACTGTCTGGATCAGTATATGGAGGGAGGGTATCGACTAGACTGGGACAGAACTGTCTGGATCAGTATATGGAGAGAGGGTATCGACTAGACTGAGACAGAACTGTCTGGATCAGTATATGGAGGGAGGGTATCAACTAGACTGGGACAGAACTGCCTGGATCAGTATATGGAGGGAGGGTATCGACTAGACTGGGACAGAACTGCCTGGATCAGTATATGGAGGGAGGGTATCGACTAGACTGGGACAGAACTGCCTGGATCAGTATGGGATGAGGTGTATCAACTAGACTGAGACAGAACTGTCTGGATCAGTATGGGATGAGGTGTATCAACTAGACTGGGACAGAACTGCCTGGATCAGTATATGGAGGGAGGGTATCGACTAGACTGGGACAGAACTGCCTGGATCAGTATATGGAGAGAGGGTATCGACTAGACTGAGACAGAACTGCCTGGATCAGTATATGGAGAGTAACGACTAGACTGGGACAGAACTGCCTGGATCAGTATATGGAGGGAGGGTATCGACTAGACTGAGACAGAACTGTCTGGATCAGTATATGGAGGGAGGGTATCGACTAGACTGAGACAGAACTGCCTGGATCAGTATATGGAGGGAGGGTATCGACTAGACTGAGACAGAACTGTCTGGATCAGTATGGGATGAGGTGTATCAACTAGACTGAGACAGAACTGTCTGGATCAGTATATGGAGGGAGGGTATCGACTAGACTGAGACAGAACTGTCTGGATCAGTATGGGATGAGGTGTATCGACTAGACTGAGACAGAACTGCCTGGATCAGTATATGGAGGGAGGGTATCGACTAGACTGAGACAGAACTGTCTGGATCAGTATGGGATGAGGTGTATCGACTAGACTGGGACAGAACTGTCTGGATCAGTATATGGAGGGAGGGTATCGACTAGACTGAGACAGAACTGTCTGGATCAGTATATGGAGGGAGGGTATCGACTAGACTGGGACAGAACTGTCTGGATCAGTATATGGAGGGAGGGTATCAACTAGACTGGGACAGAACTGTCTGGATAGGTATATGGAGAGAGGGTATCAACTAGACTGAGACAGAACTGTCTGGATCAGTATGGGATGAGGTGTATCGACTAGACTGAGACAGAACTGCCTGGATCAGTATATGGAGGGAGGGTATCGACTAGACTGAGACAGAACTGTCTGGATCAGTATGGGATGAGGTGTATCGACTAGACTGAGACAGAACTGTCTGGATCAGTATATGGAGGGTATCAACTAGACTGGGACAGAACTGCCTGGATCAGTATGGGATGAGGTGTATCAACTAGACTGGGACAGAACTGCCTGGATCAGTATATGGAGGGAGGGTATCAACTAGACTGAGACAGAACTGTCTGGATCAGTATTGGATGAGGTGTATCAACTAGACTGGGACAGAACTGCCTGGATCAGTATGGGATGAGGTGTATCAACTAGACTGAGACAGAACTGTCTGGATCAGTATGGGATGAGGTGTATCAACTAGACTGGGACAGAACTGCCTGGATCAGTATATGGAGGGAGGGTATCGACTAGACTGAGACAGAACTGCCTGGATCAGTATATGGAGAGAGGGTATCGACTAGACTGAGACAGAACTGCCTGGATCAGTATATGGAGAGTAACGACTAGACTGGGACAGAACTGCCTGGATCAGTATATGGAGGGAGGGTATCGACTAGACTGAGACAGAACTGTCTGGATCAGTATATGGAGGGAGGGTATCGACTAGACTGAGACAGAACTGCCTGGATCAGTATGGGATGAGGTGTATCAACTAGACTGAGACAGAACTGCCTGGATCAGTATGGGATGAGGTGTATCAACTAGACTGGGACAGAACTGTCTGGATCAGTATGGGATGAGGTGTATCGACTAGACTGAGACAGAACTGCCTGGATCAGTATATGGAGGTAGGGTATCGACTAGACTGAGACAGAACTGTCTGGATCAGTATATGGAGGGAGGGTATCAACTAGACTGAGACAGAACTGTCTGGATCAGTATATGGGGGGAGGGTATCAACTAGACTGGGACAGAACTGTCTGGATCAGTATATGGAGGGAGGGTATCAACTAGACTGGGACAGAACTGCCTGGATCAGTATATGGAGGGTATCAAGTAGACTGAGACAGAACTGCCTGGATCAGTATATGGAGGGTATCAACTAGACTGGGACAGAACTGCCTGGATCAGTATATGGAGGGTATCAACTAGACTGAGACAGAACTGCCTGGATCAGTATATGGAGGGAGGGTATCGACTAGACTGAGACAGAACTGCCTGGATCAGTATATGGAGAGAGGGTATCGACTAGACTGAGACAGAACTGCCTGGATCAGTATATGGAGAGTAACGACTAGACTGGGACAGAACTGCCTGGATCAGTATATGGAGGGAGGGTATCGACTAGACTGAGACAGAACTGTCTGGATCAGTATATGGAGGGAGGGTATCGACTAGACTGGGACAGAACTGGCTGTATCAGTATATGGAGAGAGGGTATCAGCTAGACTGAGACAGAACTGTCTGGATCAGTATATGGAGGGAGGGTATCGACTAGACTGAGACAGAACTGCCTGGATCAGTATATGGAGAGAGGGTATCGACTAGACTGAGACAGAACTGCCTGGATCAGTATATGGAGAGTAACGACTAGACTGGGACAGAACTGCCTGGATCAGTATATGGAGGGAGGGTATCGACTAGACTGAGACAGAACTGTCTGGATCAGTATGGGATGAGGTGTATCGACTAGACTGAGACAGAACTGTCTGGATCAGTATATGGAGAGAGGGTATCGACTAGACTGAGACAGAACTGCCTGGATCAGTATATGGAGAGAGGGTATCAACTAGACTGGGACAGAACTGCCTGGATCAGTATATGGAGAGAGGGTATCAACTAGACTGGGACAGAACTGTCTGGATCAGTATATGGAGAGAGGGTATCGACTAGACTGGGACAGAACTGTCTGGATCAGTATATGGAGAGAGGGTATCAACTAGACTGAGACAGAACTGTCTGGATCAGTATATGGAGGGAGGGTATCGACTAGACTGAGACAGAACTGTCTGGATCAGTATGGGATGAGGTGTATCGACTAGACTGAGACAGAACTGTCTGGATCAGTATATGGAGGGAGGGTATCGACTAGACTGAGACAGAACTGTCTGGATCAGTATATGGAGAGAGGGTATCAACTAGACTGGGACAGAACTGTCTGGATCAGTATATGGAGAGTAAAGACTGAGACAGAACTGTCTGGATCAGTATATGGGGGGAGGGTATCGACTAGACTGAGACAGAACTGCCTGGATCAGTATATGGAGAGAGGGTATCAACTAGACTCGGACAGAACTGTCTGGATCAGTATATGGAGGGAGGGTATCGACTAGACTGAGACAGAACTGTCTGGATCAGTATATGGAGGGAGGGTATCGACTAGACTGAGACAGAACTGTCTGGATCAGTATGGGATGAGGTGTATCGACTAGACTGAGACAGAACTGTCTGGATCAGTATATGGAGGGAGGGTATCGACTAGACTGAGACAGAACTGTCTGGATCAGTATATGGAGAGTAACGACTAGACTGAGACAGAACTGTCTGGATCAGTATATGGAGGGAGGGTATCGACTAGACTGAGACAGAACTGCCTGGATCAGTATATGGAGGGAGGGTATCAACTAGACTGAGACAGAACTGTCTGGATCAGTATATGGAGGGAGGGTATCGACTAGACTGAGACAGAACTGTCTGGATCAGTATATGGAGAGAGGGTATCGACTAGACTGAGACAGAACTGTCTGGATCAGTATATGGAGGGAGGGTATCAACTAGACTGGGACAGAACTGCCTGGATCAGTATATGGAGAGTAACGACTAGACTGAGACAGAACTGTCTGGACCAGTATATGGAAGGAGGGTATCGACTAGACTGAGACAGAACTGTCTGGATCAGTATATGGAGAGAGGGTATCGACTAGACTGGCACAGAACTGTCTGGATCAGTATATGGAGAGTAACGACTAGACTGGGACAGAACTGTCTGGATCAGTATATGGAGAGTAACGACTAGACTGGGACAGAACTGTCTGGATCAGTATTTACATTTACATTTTAGTCATTTAGCAGACGCTCTTATCCAGAGCGACTTACAGTTAGTGAATTATTATTTTTTCATACTGGTCCCCCGTGGGAATCGAACCCACAACCCTGGCGTTGCAAACGCCATGCTCTATCAACTGAGCTACATCCCTGCCGGCCATTCCCTCCCCTACCCTGGACAACGCTAGGCCAATTGTGCGCCACCCATGAGTCTCCCGGTCGCGGCCGGCTGCGACAGAGCCTGGATTCGAACCAGGATCTCTAGTGGCACAGTTAGCACTGCGATGCAGTGCCTTAGACCACTGCGCCACTCAGGAGACTGTGTATATGGAGTGTAACGACTAGACTGGGACAGAACTGTCTGGATCAGTATATGGAGAGTAACGACTAGACTGAGACAGAACTGCCTGGATCAGTATATGGAGAGTAACGACTAGACTGAGACAGAACTGTCTGGATCAGTATATGGAGAGTAACGACTAGACTGAGACAGAACTGTCTGGATCAGTATATGGAGAGTAACGACTAGACTGGGACAGAACTGTCTGGATCAGTATATGGAGAGTAACGACTAGACTGGGACAGAACTGTCTGGATCAGTATATGGAGAGTAACGACTAGACTGGGACAGAACTGTCTGGATCAGTATATGGAGAGTAACGACTAGACTGGGACAGAACTGTCTGGATCAGTATATGGAGGGAGGGTATCCACTAGACTGAGACAGAACTGTCTGGATCAGTATATGGAGGGAGGGTATCAACTAGACTGGGACAGAACTGTCTGGATCAGTATATGGGGGGAGGGTATCGACTAGACTGGGACAGAACTGTCTGGATCAGTATATGGAGAGAGGGTATCGACTAGACTGAGACAGAACTGTCTGGATCAGTATATGGAGGGAGGGTATCGACTAGACTGGGACAGAACTGTCTGGATCAGTATATGGAGGGAGGGTATCGACTAGACTGGGACAGAACTGTCTGGATCAGTATATGGAGAGAGGGTATCGACTAGACTGAGACAGAACTGTCTGGATCAGTATATGGGGGGAGGGTATCAACTAGACTGAGACAGAACTGTCTGGATCAGTATATGGAGGGAGGGTAACGACTAGACTGAGACAGAACTGTCTGGATCAGTATATGGAGAGAGGGTAACGACTAGACTGAGACAGAACTGTCTGGATCAGTATATGGGGGGAGGGTATCAACTAGACTGAGACAGAACTGTCTGGATCAGTATATGGAGAGTAACGACTAGACTGAGACAGAACTGCCTGGATCAGTATATGGAGGGAGGGTATCGACTAGACTGGGACAGAACTGTCTGGATCAGTATATGGAGAGAGGGTATCAACTAGACTGAGACAGAACTGCCTGGATCAGTATATGGAGGGAGGGTATCGACTAGACTGAGACAGAACTGTCTGGATCAGTATATGGAGGGAGGGTATCGACTAGACTGAGACAGAACTGTCTGGATCAGTATATGGAGGGAGGGTATCGACTAGACTGAGACAGAACTGTCTGGATCAGTATATGGAGGGAGGGTATCGACTAGACTGGGACAGAACTGTCTGGATCAGTATATGGAGAGAGGGTATCAACTAGACTGAGACAGAACTGCCTGGATCAGTATATGGAGGGAGGGTATCGACTAGACTGAGACAGAACTGTCTGGATCAGTATATGGAGGGAGGGTATCGACTAGACTGAGACAGAACTGTCTGGATCAGTATATGGAGAGAGGGTATCAACTAGACTGGGACAGAACTGTCTGGATCAGTATATGGAGAGTAACGACTAGACTGGGACAGAACTGTCTGGATCAGTATATGGAGAGTAACGACTAGACTGGGACAGAACTGTCTGGATCAGTATATGGAGAGTAACGACTAGACTGGGACAGAACTGTCTGGATCAGTATATGGAGAGTAACGACTAGACTGAGACAGAACTGCCTGGATCAGTATATGGAGGGAGGGTATCAACTAGACTGGGACAGAACTGTCTGGATCAGTATATGGAGAGTAACGACTAGACTGGGACAGAACTGTCTGGATCAGTATATGGAGAGTAACGACTAGACTGGGACAGAACTGCCTGGATCAGTATATGGAGAGAGAGTATCAACTAGACTGAGACAGAACTGCCTGGATCAGTATATGGAGAGTAACGACTAGACTGGAACAGAACTGTCTGGATCAGTATATGGAGAGTAACGACTAGACTGGGACAGAACTGTCTGGATAAGTATATGGAGAGTAACGACTAGACTGAGACAGAACTGCCTGGATCAGTATATGGAGGGAGGGTATCGACTAGACTGAGACAGAACTGTCTGGATCAGTATATGGAGGGAGGGTATCAACTAGACTGAGACAGAACTGTCTGGATCAGTATATGGAGGGAGGGTATCGACTAGACTGAGACAGAACTGTCTGGATCAGTATATGGAGAGTAACGACTAGACTGGGACAGAACTGTCTGGATCAGTATATGGAGGGAGGGTATCAACTAGACTGAGACAGAACTGTCTGGATCAGTATGGGATGAGGTGTATCGACTAGACTGAGACAGAACTGTCTGGATCAGTATATGGAGGGAGGGTATCAACTAGACTGAGACAGAACTGTCTGGATCAGTATATGGAGAGTAACGACTAGACTGGGACAGAACTGTCTGGATCAGTATATGGAGAGTAACGACTAGACTGGGACAGAACTGGCTGGATCAGTATATGGAGAGTAACGACTAGACTGTGACAGAACTGTCTGGATCAGTATATGGAGAGTAACGACTAGACTGAGACAGAACTGCCTGGATCAGTATATGGAGAGTAACGACTAGACTGGGACAGAACTGTCTGGATCAGTATATGGAGAGTAACGACTAGACTGAGACAGAACTGCCTGGATCAGTATATGGAGAGTAACGACTAGACTGAGACAGAACTGTCTGGATCAGTATATGGAGAGAGGGTATCGACTAGACTGGGACAGAACTGCCTGGATCAGTATATGGAGGGAGGGTATCGACTAGACTGAGACAGAACTGCCTGGATCAGTATATGGAGAGAGGGTATCAACATACTGGGACAGAACTGTCTGGATCAGTATATGGAGGGAGGGTATTGACTAGACTGAGACAGAACTGTCTGGATCAGTATATGGAGGGAGGGTATCGACTAGACTGGGACAGAACTGCCTGGATCAGTATATGGAGGGAGGGTATCAACTAGACTGAGACAGAACTGTCTGGATCAGTATGGGATGAGGTGTATCGACTAGACTGAGACAGAACTGTCTGGATCAGTATGGGATGAGGTGTATCAACTAGACTGAGACAGAACTGTCTGGATCAGTATATGGAGAGTAACGACTAGACTGGGACAGAACTGTCTGGATCAGTATGGGATGAGGTGTATCGACTAGACTGGGACAGAACTGTCTGGATCAGTATATGGAGGGAGGGTATCGACTAGACTGAGACAGAACTGTCTGGATCAGTATATGGAGGGAGGGTATCGACTAGACTGGGACAGAACTGTCTGGATCAGTAAATGGAGGGAGGGTATCAACTAGACTGGGACAGAACTGTCTGGATCAGTAAATGGAGAGAGGGTATCAACTAGACTGAGACAGAACTGCCTGGATCAGTATATGGAGAGAGGGTATCGACTAGACTGGGACAGAACTGCCTGGATCAGTATGGGATGAGGTGTATCGACTAGACTGAGACAGAACTGTCTGGATCAGTATATGGAGGGTATCAACTAGACTGGGACAGAACTGCCTGGATCAGTATATGGGATGAGGTGTATCAACTAGACTGGGACAGAACTGCCTGGATCAGTATATGGAGGGAGGGTATCGACTAGACTGAGACAGAACTGTCTGGATCAGTATATGGAGGGAGGGTATCGACTAGACTGGGACAGAACTGCCTGGATCAGTATGGGATGAGGTGTATCAACTAGACTGAGACAGAACTGTCTGGATCAGTATGGGATGAGGTGTATCAACTAGACTGGGACAGAACTGTCTGGATCAGTATATGGAGGGAGGGTATCAACTAGACTGGGACAGAACTGTCTGGATCAGTATATGGAGAGAGGGTATCAACTAGACTGAGACAGAACTGTCTGGATCAGTAAGGGATGAGGTGTATCGACTAGACTGAGACAGAACTGCCTGGATCCGTATATGGAGAGAGGGTATCGACTAGACTGGGACAGAACTGCCTGGATCAGTATGGGATGAGGTGTATCGACTAGACTGAGACAGAACTGTCTGGATCAGTATATGGAGGGTATCAACTAGACTGGGACAGAACTGCCTGGATCAGTATATGGGATGAGGTGTATCAACTAGACTGGGACAGAACTGCCTGGATCAGTATATGGAGGGAGGGTATCGACTAGACTGAGACAGAACTGTCTGGATCAGTATATGGAGGGAGGGTATCGACTAGACTGGGACAGAACTGCCTGGATCAGTATGGGATGAGGTGTATCAACTAGACTGAGACAGAACTGTCTGGATCAGTATGGGATGAGGTGTATCAACTAGACTGGGACAGAACTGCCTGGATCAGTATATGGAGGGAGGGTATCAACTAGACTGAGACAGAACTGTCTGGATCAGTATGGGATGAGGTGTATCAACTAGACTGAGACAGAACTGTCTGGATCAGTATATGGAGGGAGGGTATCGACTAGACTGGGACAGAACTGTCTGGATCAGTATATGGAGAGAGGGTATCAACTAGACTGAGACAGAACTGTCTGGATCAGTATATGGAGGGAGGGTATCAACTAGACTGAGACAGAACTGTCTGGATCAGTATATGGAGAGAGGGTATCAACTAGACTGAGACAGAACTGCCTGGATCAGTATATGGAGGGAGGGTATCAACTAGACTGAGACAGAACTGTCTGGATCAGTATGGGATGAGGTGTATCGACTAGACTGAGACAGAACTGCCTGGATCAGTATGGGATGAGGTGTATCAACTAGACTGGGACAGAACTGCCTGGATCAGTATGGGATGAGGTGTATCGACTAGACTGAGACAGAACTGTCTGGATCAGTATGGGATGAGGTGTATCAACTAGACTGAGACAGAACTGTCTGGATCAGTATATGGAGGGAGGGTATCGACTAGACTGAGACAGAACTGTCTGGATCAGTATATGGAGGGAGGGTATCGACTAGACTGAGACAGAACTGTCTGGATCAGTATATGGAGGGAGGGTATCGACTAGACTGGGACAGAACTGCCTGGATCAGTATATGGAGGGAGGGTATCGACTAGACTGGGACAGAACTGCCTGGATCAGTATGGGATGAGGTGTATCAACTAGACTGAGACAGAACTGTCTGGATCAGTATGGGATGAGGTGTATCAACTAGACTGGGACAGAACTGCCTGGATCAGTATATGGAGGGAGGGTATCGACTAGACTGGGACAGAACTGCCTGGATCAGTATATGGAGAGAGGGTATCGACTAGACTGAGACAGAACTGCCTGGATCAGTATATGGAGAGTAACGACTAGACTGGGACAGAACTGCCTGGATCAGGATATGGAGGGAGGGTATCGACTAGACTGAGACAGAACTGTCTGGATCAGTATATGGAGGGAGGATATCGACTAGACTGAGACAGAACTGCCTGGATCAGTATATGGAGGGAGGGTATTGACTAGACTGAGACAGAACTGTCTGGATCAGTATATGGAGGGAGGGTATCGACTAGACTGAGACAGAACTGTCTGGGTCAGTATGGGATGAGGTGTATCGACTAGACTGAGACAGAACTGCCTGGATCAGTATATGGAGGGAGGGTATCGACTAGACTGAGACAGAACTGTCTGGATCAGTATGGGATGAGGTGTATCGACTAGACTGGGACAGAACTGTCTGGATCAGTATATGGAGGGAGGGTATCGACTAGACTGAGACAGAACTGTCTGGATCAGTATATGGAGGGAGGGTATCGACTAGACTGGGACAGAACTGTCTGGATCAGTATATGGAGGGAGGGTATCAACTAGACTGGGACAGAACTGTCTGGATCAGTATATGGAGAGAGGGTATCAACTAGACAAAGACAGAACTGTCTGGATCAGTATGGGATGAGGTGTATCGACTAGACTGAGACAGAACTGCCTGGATCAGTATATGGAGGGAGGGTATCGACTAGACTGAGACAGAACTGTCTGGATCAGTATGGGATGAGGTGTATCGACTAGACTGAGACAGAACTGTCTGGATCAGTATATGGAGGGTATCAACTAGACTGGGACAGAACTGCCTGGATCAGTATGGGATGAGGTGTATCAACTAGACTGGGACAGAACTGCCTGGATCAGTATATGGAGGGAGGGTATCAACTAGACTGAGACAGAACTGTCTGGATCAGTATGGGATGAGGTGTATCAACTAGACTGGGACAGAACTGCCTGGATCAGTATGGGATGAGGTGTATCAACTAGACTGAGACAGAACTGTCTGGATCAGTATGGGATGAGGTGTATCAACTAGACTGGGACAGAACTGCCTGGATCAGTATATGGAGGGAGGGTATCGACTAGACTGAGACAGAACTGCCTGGATCAGTATATGGAGAGAGGGTATCGACTAGACTGAGACAGAACTGCCTGGATCAGTATATGGAGAGTAACGACTAGACTGGGACAGAACTGCCTGGATCAGTATATGGAGGGAGGGTATCGACTAGACTGAGACAGAACTGTCTGGATCAGTATATGGAGGGAGGGTATCGACTAGACTGAGACAGAACTGCCTGGATCAGTATATGGAGGGAGGGTATCGACTAGACTGAGACAGAACTGTCTGGATCAGTATGGGATGAGGTGTATCAACTAGACTGAGACAGAACTGCCTGGATCAGTATGGGATGAGGTGTATCAACTAGACTGGGACAGAACTGTCTGGATCAGTATGGGATGAGGTGTATCAACTAGACTGAGACAGAACTGTCTGGATCAGTATATGGAGGGAGGGTATCGACTAGACTGAGACAGAACTGTCTGGATCAGTATATGGAGGGAGGGTATCAACTAGACTGAGACAGAACTGTCTGGATCAGTATATGGGGGGAGGGTATCAACTAGACTGGGACAGAACTGTCTGGATCAGTATATGGAGGGAGGGTATCAACTAGACTGGGGCAGAACTGCCTGGATCAGTATATGGAGGGTATCAACTAGACTGAGACAGAACTGCCTGGATCAGTATATGGAGGGTATCAACTAGACTGGGACAGAACTGCCTGGATCAGTATATGGAGGGTATCAACTAGACTGAGACAGAACTGCCTGGATCAGTATATGGAGGGAGGGTATCGACTAGACTGAGACAGAACTGTCTGGATCAGTATATGGAGGGAGGGTATCGACTAGACTGAGACAGAACTGTCTGGATCAGTATATGGAGGGAGGGTATCGACTAGACTGGGACAGAACTGCCTGGATCAGTATATGGAGGGAGGGTATCGACTAGACTGGGACAGAACTGCCTGGATCAGTATGGGATGAGGTGTATCAACTAGACTGAGACAGAACTGTCTGGATCAGTATGGGATGAGGTGTATCAACTAGACTGGGACAGAACTGTCTGGATCAGTATATGGAGGGAGGGTATCGACTAGACTGAGACAGAACTGTCTGGATCAGTATATGGAGGGAGGGTATCGACTAGACTGGGACAGAACTGCCTGGATCAGTATATGGAGAGAGGGTATCGACTAGACTGAGACAGAACTGCCTGGATCAGTATATGGAGAGTAACGACTAGACTGGGACAGAACTGCCTGGATCAGTATATGGAGGGAGGGTATCGACTAGACTGAGACAGAACTGCTTGGATCAGTATATGGAGGGAGGGTATCGACTAGACTGAGACAGAACTGTCTGGATCAGTATGGGATGAGGTGTATCAACTAGACTGAGACAGAACTGTCTGGATCAGTATATGGAGGGAGGGTATCGACTAGACTGAGACAGAACTGTCTGGATAAGTATGGGATGAGGTGTATCGACTAGACTGAGACAGAACTGCCTGGATCAGTATATGGAGGGAGGGTATCGACTAGACTGAGACAGAACTGTCTGGATCAGTATGGGATGAGGTGTATCGACTAGACTGGGACAGAACTGCCTGGATCAGTATATGGAGGGAGGGTATCGACTAGACTGAGACAGACCTGTCTGGATCAGTATGGGATGAGGTGTATCGACTAGACTGAGACAGAACTGTCTGGATCAGTATATGGAGGGTATCAACTAGACTGGGACAGAACTGCCTGGATCAGTATGGGATGAGGTGTATCAACTAGACTGGGACAGAACTGCCTGGATCAGTATATGGAGGGAGGGTATCAACTAGACTGAGACAGAACTGTCTGGATCAGTATGGGATGAGGTGTATCAACTAGACTGGGACAGAACTGCCTGGATCAGTATGGGATGAGGTGTATCAACTAGACTGAGACAGAACTGTCTGGATCAGTATGGGATGAGGTGTATCGACTAGACTGAGACAGAACTGCCTGGATCAGTATATGGAGGGAGGGTATCGACTAGACTGAGACAGAACTGCCTGGATCAGTATATGGAGAGTATCGACTAGACTGGGACAGAACTGCCTGGATCAGTATATGGAGGGAGGGTATCGACTAGACTGGGACAGAACTGCCTGGATCAGTATATGGGATGAGGTGTATCAACTAGACTGGGACAGAACTGTCTGGATCAGTATATGGGATGAGGTGTATCAACTAGACTGGGACAGAACTGCCTGGATCAGTATATGGAGGGAGGGTATCGACTAGACTGAGACAGAACTGCCTGGATCAGTATATGGAGAGTAACGACTAGACTGGGACAGAACTGCCTGGATCAGTATATGGAGGGAGGGTATCGACTAGACTGAGACAGAACTGTCTGGATCAGTATATGGAGGGAGGGTATCGACTAGACTGAGACAGAACTGCCTGGATCAGTATATGGAGGGAGGGTATCGACTAGACTGAGACAGAACTGTCTGGATCAGTATGGGATGAGGTGTATCAACTAGACTGAGACAGAACTGCCTGGATCAGTATGGGATGAGGTGTATCAACTAGACTGGGACAGAACTGTCTGGATCAGTATGGGATGAGGTGTATCGACTAGACTGAGACAGAACTGTCTGGATCAGTATATGGAGGGAGGGTATCGACTAGACTGAGAAAGAACTGTCTGGATCAGTATATGGAGGGAGGGTATCAACTAGACTGAGACAGAACTGTCTGGATCAGTATATGGGGGGAGGGTATCAACTAGACTGGGACAGAACTGTCTGGATCAGTATATGGAGGGAGGGTATCAACTAGACTGGGACAGAACTGCCTGGATCAGTATATGGAGGGTATCAACTAGACTGAGACAGAACTGCCTGGATCAGTATATGGAGGGTATCAACTAGACTGGGACAGAACTGCCTGGATCAGTATATGGAGGGTATCAACTAGACTGAGACAGAACTGCCTGGATCAGTATATGGAGGGAGGGTATCGACTAGACTGAGACAGAACTGCCTGGATCAGTATATGGAGAGAGGGTATCGACTAGACTGAGACAGAACTGCCTGGATCAGTATATGGCGAGTAACGACTAGACTGGGACAGAACTGCCTGGATTAGTATATGGAGGGAGGGTATCAACTAGACTGAGACAGAACTGTCTGGATCAGTATATGGAGGGAGGGTATCGACTAGACTGGGACAGAACTGGCTGGATCAGTATATGGAGAGAGGGTATCAACTAGACTGAGACAGAACTGTCTGGATCAGTATATGGAGGGAGGGTATCGACTAGACTGAGACAGAACTGCCTGGATCAGTATATGGAGAGAGGGTATCGACTAGACTGAGACAGAACAGCCTGGATCAGTATATGGAGAGTAACGACTAGACTGGGACAGAACTGCCTGGATCAGTATATGGAGGGAGGGTACCGACTAGACTGAGACAGAACTGTCTGGATCAGTATGGGATGAGGTGTATCGACTAGACTGAGACAGAACTGTCTGGATCAGTATATGGAGAGAGGGTATCGACTAGACTGAGACAGAACTGCCTGGATCAGTATATGGAGAGAGGGTATCAACTAGACTGGGACAGAACTGCCTGGATCAGTATATGGAGAGAGGGTATCAACTAGACTGGGACAGAACTGTCTGGATCAGTATATGGAGAGAGGGTATCGACTAGACTGGGACAGAACTGTCTGGATCAGTATATGGAGAGAGGGTATCAACTAGACTGAGACAGAACTGTCTGGATCAGTATATGGAGGGAGGGTATCGACTAGACTGAGACAGAACTGTCTGGATCAGTATGGGATGAGGTGTATCGACTAGACTGAGACAGAACTGTCTGGATCAGTATATGGAGGGAGGGTATCGACTAGACTGAGACAGAACTGTCTGGATCAGTATATGGAGAGAGGGTATCAACTAGACTGGGACAGAACTGTCTGGATCAGTATATGGAGAGTAAAGACTGAGACAGAACTGTCTGGATCAGTATATGGGGGGAGGGTATCGACTAGACTGAGACAGAACTGCCTGGATCAGTATATGGAGAGAGGGTATCAACTAGACTGGGACAGAACTGTCTGGATCAGTATATGGAGAGAGGGTATCGACTAGACTGGGACAGAACTGTCTGGATCAGTATATGGAGAGAGGGTATCAACTAGACTGAGACAGAACTGTCTGGATCAGTATATGGAGGGAGGGTATCGACTAGACTGAGACAGAACTGTCTGGATCAGTATGGGATGAGGTGTATCGACTAGACTGAAACAGAACTGTCTGGATCAGTATATGGAGGGAGGGTATTGACTAGACTGAGACAGAACTGTCTGGATCAGTATATGGAGAGAGGGTATCAACTAGACTGGGACAGAACTGTCTGGATCAGTATATGGAGGGAGGGTATCGACTAGACTGAGACAGAACTGTCTGGATCAGTATATGGAGGGAGGGTATCGACTAGACTGAGACAGAACTGTCTGGATCAGTATATGGAGGGAGGGTATCGACTAGACTGAGACAGAACTGTCTGGATCAGTATGGGATGAGGTGTATCGACTAGACTGAGACAGAACTGTCTGGATCAGTATATGGAGGGAGGGTATCGACTAGACTGAGACAGAACTGTCTGGATCAGTATATGGAGAGTAACGACT
Organism: Coregonus lavaretus; assembly: GCF_964263955.1. Lineage (NCBI taxonomy): Eukaryota > Metazoa > Chordata > Actinopteri > Salmoniformes > Salmonidae > Coregonus > Coregonus lavaretus. The sequence goes on from NW_028159154.1 coordinate 63,476, forward strand.
AGACTGAGACAGAACTGTCTGGATCAGTATATGGAGGGAGGGTATCGACTAGACTGAGACAGAACTGCCTGGATCAGTATATGGAGGGAGGGTATCAACTAGACTGAGACAGAACTGTCTGGATCAGTATATGGAGGGAGGGTATCGACTAGACTGGGACAGAACTGTCTGGATCAGTATATGGAGAGAGGGTATCGACTAGACTGAGACAGAACTGTCTGGATCAGTATATGGAGGGAGGGTATCAACTAGACTGGGACAGAACTGCCTGGATCAGTATATGGAGAGTAACGACTAGACTGAGACACAACTGTCTGGATCAGTATATGGAGGGAGGGTATCGACTAGACTGAGACAGAACTGTCTGGATCAGTATATGGAGAGAGGGTATCGACTAGACTGGGACAGAACTGTCTGGATCAGTATATGGAGAGTAACGACTAGACTGGGACAGAACTGTCTGGATCAGTATATGGAGAGTAACGACTAGACTGGGACAGAACTGTCTGGATCAGTATATGGAGAGTAACGACTAGACTGAGACAGAACTGCCTGGATCAGTATATGGAGAGTAACGACTCTCTTTTGACGAACATATCAAGACTGTTTCAAGGACAGCTTTTTTCCATCTACGTAACATTGCAAAAATCAGAAATTTTCTGTCCAAAAATGATGCAGAAAAATTAATCCATGCATTTGTTACTTCTAGGTTAGACTACTGCAATGCTCTATTTTCCGGCTACCCGGATAAAGCACTAAATAAACTTCAGTTAGTGCTAAATACGGCTGCTAGAATCCTGACTAGAACCAAGAAATTTGATCATATTACTCCAGTGCTAGCTTCCCTACACTGGCTTCCTGTTAAGGCAAGGGCTGATTTCAAGGTTTTACTGTTAACCTATAAAGCGTTACATGGGCTTGCTCCTACCTATCTTTCCGAGTTGGTCCTGCCGTACATACCAATACGTACGCTACGGTCACAAGACGCAGGCCTCCTAATTGTCCCTAGAATTTCTAAGCAAACAGCGGGAGGCAGGGCTTTCTCCTATAGATCTCCATTTTTATGGAACAGTCTGCCTACCCATGTGAGAGACGCAGACTCGGTCTCAACCTTTAAGTCTTTACTGAAGACTTATCTCTTCAGTAGGTCATATGATTGAGTGTAGTCTGGCCCAGGAGTGTGAAGGTGAACGGAAAGGCTGGAGCAACGAACAGCCCTTGCTGTCTCTGCCAGGCCGGTTCCCCTCTCCACTGGGGTTCTCTGCCTCTAACCCTGTTGCAGGGGCTGAGTCACTGGCTTGCTGGTGCTCTTTCATGCCGTCCCTGGGAGGGGTGCGTCACTTGAGTGGGTTGAGTTACTGACGTGATCTTCCTGTCTGGGTTGGCGCCCCCCCCTTGGTTTGTGCTGTGGTGGAGACCTCTGTGGGCTATACTCGGCCTTGTCTCAGGATTGTAAGTTGGTGGTTGGGGATATCCCTCTGGTGATGCGGGGGCTGTGCTTTGGCGGAGTGGGTGGGGTTATATCCTTCCTGTTTGGCCCTGTCCGGGGGTTTCTTCGGATGGGGCCACAGTGTCTCCGGACCGCTCCTGTCTCAGCCTCCAGTATTTATGCTGCAGTAGTTTATGTGTCGGGGGGCTGGGGTTAGTTGGTTATACCTGGAGTACTTCTCCTGTCTTATCCAGTGTCCTGTGTGAATTTAAGTATGCTCTCTCTAATTCTCTCGTTCTCTCTTTCTCTCTGAGAACCTGAGCCCTAGGACCATACGTCAGGACTACCGGGCATGATGACACCTTGCTGTCCCCAGTCCGCCTGGCCTTGCTGCTATTCCAGTTTCAACTGTTCTGCCTGCGGCTACGAAACCCCTACCTGTCCCAGACCTGCTGTTTTCAACTCTTAATGATCGGCTATGAAAAGCCAACTGAGAGACCTGAGCCCTAGGACCATACGTCGGGACTACCGGCCGTGGTGACTCCTTGCTGTCCCCAGTCCGCCTGGCCTTGCTGCTATTCCAGTTTAAACTGTTCTGCCTGCGGTTATGGAACCCCTACCTGTCCCAGACCTGCTGTTTTCAAACTCTTAATGATCGGCTATGAAAAGCCAACTGAGATTTATTCCTGATTATTATTTGACCATGCTTGTCACTTATGAACATTTTTGAACATCTTGGCATGGTTCTGTTATAATCTCCACCCGGCACAGCCAGAAGAGGACTGGCCACCCCTCATAGCCTGGTTCCTCTCTAGGTTTCTTCCTAGGTTTTCGCCTTTCTAGGGAGTTTTTCCTAGCCACCGTGCTTCTACACCTGCATTACTAGCTGTTTGGGGTTTTAGGCTGGGTTTCTGTACAGCACTTCGAGATATTAGCTGATGTAAGAAGGGCTATATAAAATAAAATTGATTGATTGATTGACTGAGACAGAACTGTCTGGATCAGTATATGGAGAGTAACGACTAGACTGAGACAGAACTGTCTGGATCAGTATATGGAGAGTAACGACTAGACTGGGACAGAACTGTCTGGATCAGTATATGGAGAGTAACGACTAGACTGGGACAGAACTGTCTGGATCAGTATATGGAGAGTAACGACTAGACTGGGACAGAACTGTCTGGATCAGTATATGGAGAGTAACGACTAGACTGGGACAGAACTGTCTGGATCAGTATATGGAGGGAGGGTATCGACTAGACTGAGACAGAACTGTCTGGATCAGTATATGGAGGGAGGGTATCAACTAGACTGGGACAGAACTGGCTGGATCAGTATATGGAGAGTAACGACTAGACTGGGACAGAACTGTCTGGATCAGTATATGGAGAGTAACGACTAGACTGAGACAGAACTGCCTGGATCAGTATATGGAGAGTAACGACTAGACTGGGACAGAACTGTCTGGATCAGTATATGGAGAGTAACGACTAGACTGAGACAGAACTGTCTGGATCAGTATATGGAGGGAGGGTATCAACTAGACTGGGACAGAACTGTCTGGATCAGTATATGGGGGGAGGGTATCGACTAGACTGGGACAGAACTGTCTGGATCAGTATATGGAGAGAGGGTATCGACTAGACTGAGACAGAACTGTCTGGATCAGTATATGGAGGGAGGGTATCGACTAGACTGGGACAGAACTGTCTGGATCAGTATATGGAGGGAGGGTATCGACTAGACTGGGACAGAACTGTCTGGATCAGTATATGGAGAGAGGGTATCGACTAGACTGAGACAGAACTGTCTGGATCAGTATATGGGGGGAGGGTATCAACTAGACTGAGACAGAACTGTCTGGATCAGTATATGGAGGGAGGGTAACGACTAGACTGAGACAGAACTGTCTGGATCAGTATATGGAGAGAGGGTAACGACTAGACTGAGACAGAACTGTCTGGATCAGTATATGGGGGGAGGGTATCAACTAGACTGAGACAGAACTGTCTGGATCAGTATATGGAGAGTAACGACTAGACTGAGACAGAACTGCCTGGATCAGTATATGGAGGGAGGGTATCAACTAGACTGGGACAGAACTGTCTGGATCAGTATATGGAGGGAGGGTATCGACTAGACTGGGACAGAACTGTCTGGATCAGTATATGGAGAGAGGGTATCAACTAGACTGAGACAGAACTGCCTGGATCAGTATATGGAGGGAGGGTATCGACTAGACTGAGACAGAACTGTCTGGATCAGTATATGGAGGGAGGGTATCGACTAGACTGAGACAGAACTGTCTGGATCAGTATATGGAGGGAGGGTATCGACTAGACTGAGACAGAACTGTCTGGATCAGTATATGGAGGGAGGGTATCGACTAGACTGGGACAGAACTGTCTGGATCAGTATATGGAGAGAGGGTATCAACTAGACTGAGACAGAACTGCCTGGATCAGTATATGGAGGGAGGGTATCGACTAGACTGAGACAGAACTGTCTGGATCAGTATATGGAGGGAGGGTATCGACTAGACTGAGACAGAACTGTCTGGATCAGTATATGGAGAGAGGGTATCAACTAGACTGGGACAGAACTGTCTGGATCAGTATATGGAGGGAGGGTATCGACTAGACTGGGACAGAACTGTCTGGATCAGTATATGGAGAGAGGGTATCAACTAGACTGAGACAGAACTGCCTGGATCAGTATATGGAGGGAGGGTATCGACTAGACTGAGACAGAACTGTCTGGATCAGTATATGGAGGGAGGGTATCGACTAGACTGAGACAGAACTTTCTGGATCAGTATATGGAGGGAGGGTATCGACTAGACTGAGAAAGAACTGTCTGGATCAGTATATGGAGGGAGGGTATCGACTAGACTGGGACAGAACTGTCTGGATCAGTATATGGAGAGAGGGTATCAACTAGACTGAGACAGAACTGCCTGGATCAGTATATGGAGGGAGGGTATCGACTAGACTGAGACAGAACTGTCTGGATCAGTATATGGAGGGAGGGTATCGACTAGACTGAGACAGAACTGTCTGGATCAGTATATGGAGAGAGGGTATCAACTAGACTGGGACAGAACTGTCTGGATCAGTATATGGAGAGTAACGACTAGACTGGGACAGAACTGTCTGGATCAGTATATGGAGAGTAACGACTAGACTGGGACAGAACTGTCTGGATCAGTATATGGAGAGTAACGACTAGACTGGGACAGAACTGTCTGGATCAGTATATGGAGAGTAACGACTAGACTGAGACAGAACTGCCTGGATCAGTATATGGAGGGAGGGTATCAACTAGACTGGGACAGAACTGTCTGGATCAGTATATGGAGAGTAATGACTAGACTGGGACAGAACTGTCTGGATCAGTATATGGAGAGTAACGACTAGACTGGGACAGAACTGCCTGGATCAGTATATGGAGAGAGGGTATCAACTAGACTGAGACAGAACTGCCTGGATCAGTATATGGAGAGTAACGACTAGACTGGGACAGAACTGTCTGGATCAGTATATGGAGAGTAACGACTAGACTGGGACAGAACTGTCTGGATCAGTATATGGAGAGTAACGACTAGACTGAGACAGAACTGCCTGGATCAGTATATGGAGGGAGGGTATCGACTAGACTGAGACAGAACTGTCTGGATCAGTATATGGAGGGAGGGTATCAACTAGACTGAGACAGAACTGTCTGGATCAGTATATGGAGGGAGGGTATCGACTAGACTGAGACAGAACTGTCTGGATCAGTATATGGAGAGTAACGACTAGACTGGGACAGAACTGTCTGGATCAGTATATGGAGGGAGGGTATCAACTAGACTGAGACAGAACTGTCTGGATCAGTATGGGATGAGGTGTATCGACTAGACTGAGACAGAACTGTCTGGATCAGTATATGGAGGGAGGGTATCAACTAGACTGAGACAGAACTGTCTGGATCAGTATATGGAGAGTAACGACTAGACTGGGACAGAACTGTCTGGATCAGTATATGGAGAGTAACGACTAGACTGAGACAGAACTGTCTGGATCAGTATATGGAGAGTAACGACTAGACTGGGACAGAACTGTCTGGATCAGTATATGGAGAGTAACGACTAGACTGAGACAGAACTGCCTGGATCAGTATATGGAGGGAGGGTATCGACTAGACTGAGACAGAACTGTCTGGATCAGTATATGGAGGGAGGGTATCAACTAGACTGAGACAGAACTGTCTGGATCAGTATATGGAGGGAGGGTATCGACTAGACTGAGACAGAACTGTCTGGATCAGTATATGGAGAGTAACGACTAGACTGAGACAGAACTGTCTGGATCAGTATATGGAGAGAGGGTATCGACTAGACTGAGACAGAACTGTCTGGATCAGTATATGGAGAGTAACGACTAGACTGGGACAGAACTGCCTGGATCAGTATATGGAGAGTAACGACTAGACTGAGACAGAACTGTCTGGATCAGTATATGGAGAGTAACGACTAGACTGGGACAGAACTGTCTGGATCAGTATATGGAGAGTAACGACTAGACTGGGACAGAACTGTCTGGATCAGTATATGGAGAGTAACGACTAGACTGGGACAGAACTGTCTGGATCAGTATATGGAGAGTAACGACTAGACTGGGACAGAACTGTCTGGATCAGTATATGGAGGGAGGGTATCGACTAGACTGAGACAGAACTGTCTGGATCAGTATATGGAGGGAGGGTATCAACTAGACTGGGACAGAACTGGCTGGATCAGTATATGGAGAGTAACGACTAGACTGGGACAGAACTGTCTGGATCAGTATATGGAGAGTAACGACTAGACTGAGACAGAACTGCCTGGATCAGTATATGGAGAGTAACGACTAGACTGGGACAGAACTGTCTGGATCAGTATATGGAGAGTAACGACTAGACTGAGACAGAACTGTCTGGATCAGTATATGGAGGGAGGGTATCAACTAGACTGGGACAGAACTGTCTGGATCAGTATATGGGGGGAGGGTATCGACTAGACTGGGACAGAACTGTCTGGATCAGTATATGGAGAGAGGGTATCGACTAGACTGAGACAGAACTGTCTGGATCAGTATATGGAGGGAGGGTATCGACTAGACTGTGACAGAACTGTCTGGATCAGTATATGGAGGGAGGGTATCGACTAGACTGGGACAGAACTGTCTGGATCAGTATATGGAGAGAGGGTATCGACTAGACTGAGACAGAACTGTCTGGATCAGTATATGGGGGGAGGGTATCAACTAGACTGAGACAGAACTGTCTGGATCAGTATATGGAGGGAGGGTAACGACTAGACTGAGACAGAACTGTCTGGATCTGTATATGGAGAGAGGGTAACGACTAGACTGAGACAGAACTGTCTGGATCAGTATATGGGGGGAGGGTATCAACTAGACTGAGACAGAACTGTCTGGATCAGTATATGGAGAGTAACGACTAGACTGAGACAGAACTGCCTGGATCAGTATATGGAGGGAGGGTATCAACTAGACTGGGACAGAACTGTCTGGATCAGTATATGGAGGGAGGGTATCGACTAGACTGGGACAGAACTGTCTGGATCAGTATATGGAGAGAGGGTATCAACTAGACTGAGACAGAACTGCCTGGATCAGTATATGGAGGGAGGGTATCGACTAGACTGAGACAGAACTGTCTGGATCAGTATATGGAGGGAGGGTATCGACTAGACTGAGACAGAACTGTCTGGATCAGTATATGGAGGGAGGGTATCGACTAGACTGAGACAGAACTGTCTGGATCAGTATATGGAGGGAGGGTATCGACTAGACTGGGACAGAACTGTCTGGATCAGTATATGGAGAGAGGGTATCAACTAGACTGAGACAGAACTGCCTGGATCAGTATATGGAGGGAGGGTATCGACTAGACTGAGACAGAACTGTCTGGATCAGTATATGGAGGGAGGGTATCGACTAGACTGAGACAGAACTGTCTGGATCAGTATATGGAGAGAGGGTATCAACTAGACTGGGACAGAACTGTCTGGATCAGTATATGGAGAGTAACGACTAGACTGGGACAGAACTGTCTGGATCAGTATATGGAGAGTAACGACTAGACTGGGACAGAACTGTCTGGATCAGTATATGGAGAGTAACGACTAGACTGGGACAGAACTGCCTGGATCAGTATATGGAGAGAGGGTATCAACTAGACTGAGACAGAACTGCCTGGATCAGTATATGGAGAGTAACGACTAGACTGGGACAGAACTGTCTGGATCAGTATATGGAGAGTAACGACTAGACTGGGACAGAACTGTCTGGATCAGTATATGGAGAGTAACGACTAGACTGAGACAGAACTGCCTGGATCAGTATATGGAGGGAGGGTATCGACTAGACTGAGACAGAACTGTCTGGATCAGTATATGGAGGGAGGGTATCAAGTAGACTGAGACAGAACTGTCTGGATCAGTATATGGAGGGAGGGTATCGACTAGACTGAGACAGAACTGTCTGGATCAGTATATGGAGAGTAACGACTAGACTGGGACAGAACTGTCTGGATCAGTATATGGAGGGAGGGTATCAACTAGACTGAGACAGAACTGTCTGGATCAGTATGGGATGAGGTGTATCGACTAGACTGAGACAGAACTGTCTGGATCAGTATATGGAGGGAGGGTATCAACTAGACTGAGACAGAACTGTCTGGATCAGTATATGGAGAGTAACGACTAGACTGGGACAGAACTGTCTGGATCAGTATATGGAGAGTAACGACTAGACTGGGACAGAACTGTCTGGATCAGTATATGGAGAGTAACGACTAGACTGGGACAGAACTGTCTGGATCAGTATATGGAGAGTAACGACTAGACTGAGACAGAACTGCCTGGATCAGTATATGGAGAGTAACGACTAGACTGGGACAGAACTGTCTGGATCAGTATATGGAGAGTAACGACTAGACTGAGACAGAACTGCCTGGATCAGTATATGGAGAGTAACGACTAGACTGAGACAGAACTGTCTGGATCAGTATATGGAGAGAGGGTATCGACTAGACTGGGACAGAACTGCCTGGATCAGTATATGGAGGGAGGGTATCGACTAGACTGAGACAGAACTGCCTGGATCAGTATATGGAGAGAGGGTATCAACATACTGGGACAGAACTGTCTGGATCAGTATATGGAGGGAGGGTATCGACTAGACTGAGACAGAACTGTCTGGATCAGTATATGGAGGGAGGGTATCGACTAGACTGGGACAGAACTGCCTGGATCAGTATATGGAGGGAGGGTATCAACTAGACTGAGACAGAACTGTCTGGATCAGTATGGGATGAGGTGTATCGACTAGACTGAGACAGAACTGTCTGGATCAGTATGGGATGAGGTGTATCAACTAGACTGAGACAGAACTGTCTGGATCAGTATATGGAGAGTAACGACTAGACTGGGACAGAACTGTCTGGATCAGTATATGGAGAGTAACGACTAGACTGGGACAGAACTGTCTGTATCAGTATATGGAGGGAGGGCATCAACTAGACTGAGACAGAACTGTCTGGATCAGTATATGGAGCGTAACGACTTGACTGAGACAGAACTGTCTGGATCAGTATATGGAGAGAGGGTTTCGACTAGACTGAGACAGAACTGTCTGGATCAGTATATGGAGAGTAACGACTAGACTGGGACAGAACTGTCTGGATCAGTATATGGAGAGTAACGACTAGACTGAGACAGAACTGTCTGGATCAGTATATGGAGAGTAACGACTAGACTGAGACAGAACTGCCTGGATCAGTATATGGAGAGTAACGACTAGACTGAGACAGAACTGTCTGGATCAGTATATGGAGAGAGGGTATCGACTAGACTGGGACAGAACTGCCTGGATCAGTATATGGAGGGAGGGTATCGACTAGACTGAGACAGAACTGCCTGGATCAGTATATGGAGAGAGGGTATCGACTAGACTGAGACAGAACTGCCTGGATCAGTATATGGGGGGAGGGTATCGACTAGACTGAGACAGAACTGTCTGGATCAGTATATGGAGAGAGGGTATCGACTAGACTGAGACAGAACTGTCTGGATCAGTATGGGATGAGGTGTATCAACTAGACTGAGACAGAACTGTCTGGATCAGTATATGGAGAGTAACGACTAGACTGAGACAGAACTGTCTGGATCAGTATATGGAGAGAGGGTATCGACTAGACTGGGACAGAACTGCCTGGATCAATATATAGAGGGAGGGTATCGACTAGACTGAGACAGAACTGCCTGGATCAGTATATGGAGAGAGGGTATCAACATACTGGTACAGAACTGTCTGGATCAGTATATGGAGGGAGGGTATCGACTAGACTGAGACAGAACTGTCTGGATCAGTATATGGAGAGAGGGTATCGACTAGACTGAGACAGAACTGCCTGGATCAGTATATGGAGAGAGGGTATCAACTAGACTGGGACAGAACTGCCTGGATCAGTATATGGAGGGAGGGTATCAACTAGACTGAGACAGAACTGTCTGGATCAGTATATGGAGGGAGGGTATCGACTAGACTGGGACAGAACTGTCTGGATCAGTATGGGATGAGGTGTATCGACTAGACTGAGACAGAACTGTCTGGATCAGTATATGGAGGGAGGGCATCAACTAGACTGGGACAGAACTGTCTGGATCAGTATATGGAGAGTAACGACTAGACTGGGACAGAACTGCCTGGATCAGTATATGGAGGGAGGGTATCGACTAGACTGGGACAGAACTGTCTGGATCAGTATATGGAGAGTAACGACTAGACTGGGACAGAACTGTCTGGATCAGTATATGGAGGGAGGGTATCGACTAGACTGGGACAGAACTGCCTGGATCAGTATATGGAGGGAGGGTATCGACTAGACTGAGACAGAACTGTCTGGATCAGTATATGGAGAGTAACGACTAGACTGGGACAGAACTGCCTGGATCAGTATATGGAGAGTAACGACTAGACTGGGACAGAACTGCCTGGATCAGTATATGGAGGGAGGGTATCGACTAGACTGAGACAGAACTGTCTGGATCAGTATATGGAGAGAGGGTATCGACTAGACTGAGACAGAACTGTCTGGATCAGTATATGGAGAGAGGGTATCAACTAGACTGAGACAGAACTGTCTGGTATCAACTGGACTGAGACAGAACTATTGATGGTGCGGTCTTATCCTGAGACATTCCCAGACTTCTACTCTTGACCTCTGGCAGCACCCCTGTTACGCTCTCTCTCCTCTTGACCTCTGGCAGCACCCCTGTTACGCTCTCTCTCCTCTTGACCTCTGGCAGCACCCCTGTTACGCTCTCTCTCCTCTTGACCTCTGGCAGCACCCCTGTTACGCTCTCTCTCCTCTTGACCTCTGGCAGCACCCCTGTTACGCTCTCTCTCCTCTTGACCTCTGGCAGCACCCCTGTTACGCTCTCTCTCCTCTTGACCTCTGGCAGCACCCCTGTTACGCTCTCTCTCCTCTTGACCTCTGGCAGCACCCCTGTTACGCTCTCTCTCCTCTTGACCTCTGGCAGCACCCCTGTTACGCTCTCTCTCCTCTTGACCTCTGGCAGCACATGGCTTTTGGCGAACACCAAACATGTTTGCTTATTATTTTCTTTAAGCAATGGCTTTTTTCTGGCCACTCTTCAGTAAAGCCCAGCTCTGTGGAGTGTACGGCTTAAAGTGGTCCTATGGACTGATACTCCAATCTCCGCTGTGGAGCTTTGCAGCTCCTTCAGGGTTATCTTTGGTCTCTTTGTTGCCTCTCTGATTAATGCCCTCCTTGCCTGGTCTGTGAGTTTTGGTGGGCGGCCCTCTCTTTGCAGGTTTGTTGTGGTTCCATATTCTTTCCATGATTTAATAATGGATTTAATGGTGCTCCGTGGGATGTACAAAGTTTCAGATATTTTTTTATAACCCAACCCTGATCTGTACTTCTCCACAACTTTGTCCCGGACCTGTTTGGAGAGCTCCTTGGTCTTCATGGTGCCGCTTTCTTGGTGGTGCTCCTTGCTTAGTGGTGTTGCAGACTCTGGGGCCTTTCAGAACAGGTGTATATATACTGAGATCAGATCATGTGACACTTAGATTGCACACAGGTGGACTTTATTTAACTAATTATGTGACTTCTGAAGGTAATTGGTTGCACCAGATCTTATTTAGGGGCTTCATAGCAAAGAGGGTGAATACATATGCACGCACCACTTTTCCGTTATTTATTTTTTTGAAATTTTTGAAACAAGTTATTTTTTGTATGTCCATTACATGAAATCCAAATAAAAATCCATTTAAATTACAGGTTGTAATGCAACAAAATAGGAAAAACGCCAAGGGGGATGAATACTTTTGCAAGGCACTCTATGACCTACAGTTGAAGTCGGAAGTTTACATATACTTAGGTTGGAGTCATTAAAACTTGTTTTTCAACCACTCCACAAATGTCTTGTTAACAAACTATAGTTTTGGCAAGTCGATTAGGACATTTACTTTGTGCATGACACAAGTAATTTTTCCAACAATTGTTTACAGACAGATTATTTCACTTATAATTCACTTTATCACAATTCCAGTGGGTCAGAAGTTTTCATACACTAAGTTGACTGTGCCTTTAAATAGCTTGGAAATTTCCAGAAAATGATGTCATGGCTTTAGAAGCTTCTGATAGGCTAATTGACATCATTTTAGTGAATTGGAGGTGTACCTGTAGATGTATTACAAGGCCTACCTTCAAACGCAGTGCCTCTTTGCTTGACATCATGGGAAAATCAAAAGAAATCAGCCAAGACCTCAGAAAAAAAATTGTAGACCTCCACAAGTCTGGTTCATCCTTGGGAGCAATTTCCAAACGCCTGAAGGTACCACGTTCATCTGTACAAACAGAACTGAAGAAGCGTGTGCGAGCAAGGAGACCTACAAACCTGACTCAGTTACACCAGCTCTGTCAGGAGGAATGGGCCAAAATTCACCCAACTTATTGTGGGAGGCTTGTGGAAGGCTACCCAAAACGTTTGACCAAGTTAAACAATATAAAGGCAATGCTACCAAATACTAATTGAGTGCATGTAAACTTCTGAACCACTGGGAATGTGATGAAAGAAATAAAAGCTGAAATAAATCATTATCTCTACTATTTTTCTGACATTTCACATTCTTAAAATAAAGTGGTGATCCTAACTGACCTAAGACAGGGATTTTACTAGGATTTAAATGTTTTTGGCTAAGGTGTATGTAAACTTCCGACTTCAACTGTACATATGACCTGTGTATGACCAACATATGACCTGTATATGACCTACATATGACATTTTTATATCCTGTATATGACCTGTATATGTGGAGAGCAGTGGGAACCAGAGACTGGATAAAAAGGGATTTTTTAAGAAGGCATCTTGTCACGTGTTATGAGTAGGTTGAGGCGTGTGGGAAGAGTAGACTTGATTTATGGGAGCGTATAGCCGAATGTATAGCCGTCTCGGATAAGGTTTGATTTAATGTGGTTCTAGAAGCAGTTGATATTGATTTTGACCTGCCTCTGACCTTTCAGGACAAGGCTTTGGAATTCACCCCCAGCTGTGTGGCATTGAAGGGTGAACAAGCAACAATGAATGTTGTTTTCTCTTGTCAGCCATCCCATCAAATACTATCAAGCAAATAGCCATTGTGATTTGGGTAATAGACTAAACAAACGTCACAATCGTCTTTTTAAAATGCTGCAATTTGTTCCTGTCTTGCCAAGAATTATCCTTTATCACAATGAATCCATCAGCTGGAAGTTGGGTTTAGTTTTCCTAGTCCTGTTTCTTCTCCTGTCTGAGAAACTGTCTGCTCTGTTCACCACTGTAACAACCGCTAGTCTGCCTGTCTATCATAAGCAATGATATGGGAGACATGACAGCCGGATCTTCACGCAAAAAGAAACACAATTATTACAAACATAAACGCCTCCTAGGTCTTAAATTACAACTGCCGCGCGAAATAAATAATAAAATGTTGACATCATGTATAATTCACTGATCAACAGCAATGTGGGTCAAGCAACAGTGTTTCTTTTCTGTGGCATTTAAGGAGAATGACGGGGAGAATTAGGGGATCTAAGACAATTATGCTGCGCGGTGTTTGGAGCGTAGTGTGACAGTGCTGAGACTGCCGGCTGAGGAGATCCTCTGTGTTGTCCATGAAGATGTTGATTAAATATGACTGCTCTGAAGCACAGAGCTGCCTGCCTGGAGGGAGAGGAGGGAGGGAGAAAGAAGGAGGAGGGCTGCCCGCCTGGAGGGAGAGCAGGGAGGGAGGGAGAGAGAGAGGGAGGAGGAGGGGGGACGGGTAGGTTTGTACTTGAAACCAGTGAATGAATATCTATCTGCTCATGTCTTAATCTGCAGCAGTTTGGGATTTGGGGTCTAATGCCATTTTAAGCGTGACACATACAGAAGGTGAGGAGTGGATGGGATCTCTGCCGTTCATCTCTTCTGTGTCAGTCAAAGGCCTGTATTCAACAAGCAGCACTCCTACTCTAAGACACTTTATGATTACGGGGCCTGGCATTGACATTGCCCTTTTGCAGAGGTACTTAGTATTCCCTCTCTGGTTTTAATACCCAATAGGGGAGAGACCAAGTACTGCTGCTGTTGATTTAGGAGTTTTTATTCTCATCACTGAAAGCTTTGGGAAGCTTGTAAGAACAGAGTTGTAATGCTTGTCTGTCTGCTGCCTCTACAGTCTAACTGCTACAGCTCTACTCTAGAGACGTTCTATTTGTCCATTAACTTAAGGAATAGAACATTGTGTTTAACTTGACAGAGGTGAATAGGTGAGATTAATTTGCATCCAATTACAAAACATCCTCTACATTAGATAGATATTATCATAATTCAAATTCAAACACAAAAACATGGACGTTTGCTTTCTTCTGAATATTTTATTGCCAATGTTCCATGTATCATTGAAGAGGGTTTTGTTAACTATTAAGCAAAATATGCTTGACAGTGTCATTGTTGATCAAGAGAATTAAGCATTCATTCCCTGTGTTATTTTGTGTACACAATTCTGCTCTGTCTTTTCAAAGCTGACAATTAACAGCTTACAGCTTTTGTCCCCCTCCTTCTCTTCCTACTCCCTCTCCTTCCCTCCTTCTGCTCTCTTCCTCTGTTCTCTCTGTTGTTTGTTTGGGAGGGCGGAGGAGTGAGAACGAGTGAGTGAGGGTGGGCTGGGTGGAGAGATGCCAGTGGAAGCAGGTGTGGCTGTGGGGCTAGACAATGCTGTGAGATGTCAATAGACGTGTTCACCTGTTATTTGTCTGCCAAACGGTCATGCAACCTAGTGAACACCTCTCTCAGTTTTCTGACTGTTCTGCTCTGTCAAATAGGGACTTAGATACCACAACAGTTAAAGGGGAGGGGCCGTCGGTTGGCCAGTGTGTCAATCACTTTGTAAACATGTTCATAGTACACAAACACATACACACACACCTGCCTCCTCACCACACAGCAAACCCCTCTCTTTTCAATCCTGTAGCAGCCCGTCAGCCCTTCCCTAAAACCGTTGAAGGGACTGATAAAGGACACAGTGTCTTTGTTACCTCTCCCACCACGGTGGGTTACTATGTATGCTGCCTGTTCTGTCTGCACAAAGGACTAGCAGCTTGAATGGCTCCAGTTGTGAAATACTCTAAATGCAGTCTGCTCAAAGATTTCATGTAGCACTGCGTCACGGTAAATAGACCCCACCCCTCTCTCTTTGCTAAGCTCTGACGCTGCTAGCCACAGGTCAGTCTGAAACTAGGGACAGGAAGGAGGGACAGGATTGGCTTATTAGCCTAAAGTGTGTGTCGCTGCAATCGTGTGCTCCATTCTTCATTATAAACTGGGTGGTTTGAGCCCTGAATGCTGATTGGTTGACAGCCATAGTATATCAGACTGTATACCACGATATGACAAAACATTTATTTTTACTGCTCTAATAACGTTGGTAACCAGTTTATAATAGCAATAAGGCACCTTGGGGGTTTGTGGTATATGGCCAATATACCATGGCTAAGGCAGGGCTGTATCCAGGCACTCCACGTTGCATCGTGCAAAGAACAGCCCTTAGACGTGGTAAATTGGCGATATACCACACCCCTTCGGGCCTTATTGCTTAAATGTAATGTTCCCTTCTGTATTGCAACAGAGGTATTTAGTGATGGCCGTGGGGGTGTTAGCAAGCTGGTGTGGTTGACGCAGCATCCAAATAGGCTGCAACAGACAGGCGACAGGCAGCTGTGTTAGAACAAGATAAAGTTTGATTACTATTAGCTGCCATAATGATCGAACAGAAGCACAGCGGCATCCTTTCAGTAGCCATTCCACTTGCATGTGGTACGTATGAGGTCTGTCACACTAAGGGATTTTAGCTCTTTCTGATGGGTGCACGTGAGGAAGATGGCTGCCATTCATAATTCAGCCCAATGAGACGACGATCTGTCAAATGGTCCAGTGCCATTTAAGATTCAGTACTAGATTCATTGTACCAGTAGCAGATGCACTGGGTTGTGAGGCACTAAGTAAAGAGGCACTGGGGTGAGAGAGAGAATCAAACTCTAGTCGAAGCTCATGGAGTAGCCTACTGGGAGCATATGTCTGTTATTATTCACCCATTGTGACTGAGAGGGCTGTGAGTGGCCAAAGGGCTTTCAACAGGGACGTCTGAGGAGCAAATAGTCTGTTTATCCTACAGGACCTGACTAACTGTAGCACCAGGCCAGGCTAGGTTGTGGTCAAAGAAGTGATGTGTGCTCTAACTCAACCTCGCGATGGCAGACAGCATCCACAGCCTATGGAAAAACACATCTGGTAGGAAACAGAGAGGGGAGGACTGGAGCGGAGCATAGAAAGGTCTGGGATTTGGGATTATTCCTTGTGACATTAAGCCAGACAGGAAGAGGAAGGAACGTAGGAAGCCGAATCGGGAGGAGGGGAGGTATTATATTAGACGTAGGCCTAGCCTGGGAAGTCTTGACGTGCTGGGCATCTCACAGCACACTTTGGCATGGCAGAGCAGCCATTGGGGAAGGAAAGTAGAAATACTGTATCACAGACACAGAGACCCACTCAGCCCAGACTCGAGCAATCACTGGCAGTCTAGGCAAACACAGAGCTGAAGCACCCTACTACTAATTAGCCTCGTGCTGCATGTTAGTCTGGCTCTGCTGGCTGCTGCACTAGGCTGACTGCTCCACTAGGCTGACTGCTCCACTAGGCTGACTGCTCCACTAGGCTGACTGCTCCACTAGGCTGACTGCTCCACTAGGCTGACTGCTCCACTAGGCTGACTGCTCCACTAGGCTGACTGCTCCACTAGGCTGACTGCTCCACTAGGCTGACTGCTCCACTAGGCTGACTGCTCCACTAGGTTGACTGCTCCACTAGGCTGACTACTCCAGTAGGCTGACTGCTCCACTAGGTTGACTGCTACACTAGGCTGACTACTCCACTAAGCTGACTGCTCCACTAGGCTGACAGCTCCAGTAGGCTGACTGCTCCACTAGGCTGGCTACTCATATTTGTGTAACTGATGAAATGCTGAATGGGGTGTTTCTCCAGGGTAAGAAACAGTCAATTTTTATCGCCCTCTTCTCTTTCCTGTTATTGCAGTTTTCTACTGTGGTTGTATGATTCTGTTATGTGCCTGCCTGTGTAGGGTAGCAGTGTTCTGTTTGGCCAATAGTAGACTACTGGAATTGCCAATACCAGCACACAACAAATTAGATATGGAGACTGGAGGAAGTGCTGGAGCTTGTTATGTAGATACTAGTATTGCATGGCTGCTGTGTGTGCCTTTGTGCTGACATTAAAGTAGGCAGTCATATCATCCTCTAGTCTACCACAATTTCTTAGGCTACTGTCTTAGGTTTCAGTTAAATATCTCAGTTGGCTAAGGAGGGGATGGTTCGCCCTCTGGATTTGTGTGATCGTTCCAGAGAGGAAGATACTAGAGGATACTGTATGTGACGAGTCGAGTCGACCACCAGTCACTCCTCTGTACCATCATCTATATGTGGTCAGAGCCAGTAGAGAGAGTTAACATGAGGTAAAGTAGCAGTGTGATTTATTGTGTGACTTGGTCAAATTGCCCAGTCATGAATTCCTCCTCCTCTCTCTCTCTCTCTCTCTCTCTCTCTCTCTCTCTCTCTCTCTCTCTCTCTCTCTCTCTCTCTCTCGCTCTTTCTCAGAAGTCCCCCTCCTCCCTTTCCTCCCTTCCCTTCCAACTGAAACAGATGCTAATTTTAATCATCTCGGCAGCACAGATTTGTCTTTGATTAATCTTAATGCCCGGAGAGCGTCTTCTGCTGCTGCTACTGCATTCAGAGAGAGAGGAAAACATAGGCTTGTTACTGAATGTGGTCTGGCTACTGAGGCGGTATACTGGGTAGACTCCACTGGAGTGGAAGGGAAGGCCGATACTGTGACTATAGTTGGGCCTGAGGCCACCCAACAGCCAGAGTGAGGTCCTAAAGCCAGCCTATCCTCTACCAGCCCTGAGCTACACTATATATACAAAAGTATGTGGACACCCCTTCAAATTAGTGGATTCAGCTATTTCAGCCACACCCGTTGCTGACAGGTGTATAAAATCGAGCACACAGCCAATCAATCGCCATAGGCAAACATTGGCAGTAGAATGGCCTTACTGAAGAGCTCAGTTACTTTCAACGTGGCACCGTCAAAGGATGCCACCTTTCCAACATGTCAGTTCATCAAATTTCTGCCCTGCTAGAGCTGCCCCGGTCAACTGTAAGTGCTGTTATTATGAAATGGAAACATCTAGGAGCAACACAACTCAGCCGCGAAGTGATAGGCCACACAAGCTCACAGAACAGGACCGGCGAGTGCTGAAGCGCGTAGTGCGTAAAAGTCGTCTGTCCTCAGTTGCAACACTCACTACTGTGTTCCAAACTGCCTCTGGAAGCAACGTCAGCACAATAACTGTTTGTTGGGAGCTTCATGAAATGGGTTTCCATGGCCGAGAAGCCACACACAAGCCTAAGATAACCATGCGCAATTCCAAGTGTCGTCTGGAGTGGTGTAAAGCTTGCCGCCATTGGACTCTGGAGCAGTGGAAATGTGTTCTCTGGAGTGATGAATCACGCTTCACCAACTGGCAGTCCGACGGACGAATCTGGCTTTAGCGGATGCCAGGAGAACACTACCTGCCCGAATGCATAGTGCCAACTGTAAAGTTTGGTGGAGGAGGAATAATGGTCTGGTGTTGTTTTTCATGGTTCGGGCTAGACCCCTTAGTTCCAGTGAAGGGAAATCTTAACGCTACAGCATACAATTACATTCTATATGAAGGCCTTTTCCTGGTTCAGCATGACAATGCCCCCATGCACAACGCGAGTTCACTACAGGAATCGTTTGTCGAGATCGGTGTGGAAGAACTTCACTGGCCTGCACAGAGCCCTGACCTCAAACCCATCGAACACCTTTGGGATGAATTGGAACGTCGACTGCGAGCCAGGCCTAATCGCCCAACATCAGTGCCCAACCTCACTAATGCTGTTGTGGCTGAATGGAAGCAAGTCCCGGCAGTAATGTTCCAACATCTAGTGGAAAGCCTTCCCAGAAGAGTGGAGGCTGTTATAGCAGCAAAGGGGGACCAACTCCATATTAATGCCCATGATTTTGAAATGAGATGTTCGAGGAGCAGGTGTCCACATACCTTTGGTCATGTAGTGTATTTGCTACTGCTGCTGTTGCTCTGGCTCCTCAGCCTCCCAGGAATTACTATGCCATTCACATGTTGAGCTGGATTTAACACAACCCTGCTCTGAATTTCAATGCCTCTCTTCCCCCTGAAGACTCACTCACATGCTTATATGCGATTACAATGATGACATTATTTAATTATACCATGTCTCCCCACTAGGTGACTATAGCTACAGTGAGGTCCCCTTTGAGGGTCTATGTGCAAAAAGTGCTGTAATATCTAAACGGTTTGCCTGATATGGATGAAAATACCCTAAAATTAAATCTGACAGTCTGCACATTAACCTCATAGTCATTGTATAATTTCAAACCCAAAGTGCTGGAGTACAGAGCCAAAACAACAAAAAATGTGTCTCTGCCCAAATATATTTGGACCTCACAGAGCAAATGCTCTGTCTTTTAGGACAGGGTTCTCAATTGCTCATAGGAAAGAGGGAATAGGCTATACATTTTATACGTTGAATCTTCAGTATTTCTGGGAAGGATTCGGGGGCCTCTGGACTATGGATTTGACTATGTGGCCCCCTGTTCTCAGTAACAGCATGAGGCCGGTACAGACAGACACAGAGCCGCCCTGACAGCCAGGGTCCTTCTAGAAGCCCTTCTCTAACCCTCACCATCCCACCTAGTTCAGGGACCTTTGACTTGCTCAGCCTCACCAAGAGAGACAGGGAGAGGGTCGTGGCCCTGACACAGAGTTGCAGCAGGTGTAATGACTAAAAGAACGGATGATGAGGCAGAGGAGGAGAGGAGGAGAGGAGGAGCGAGAGTCACAGCAGGGCCTTGTAATAGTGTTCAAGGCCCCTCAACAATGTCTGAAATGGGATTCCAATAGGTCAAATTCTCTCCCTGTGTCCCTGTGTCTCTGCAGGACTAGAGGAGCACCCCATCAGGGGGTGACACACTATGTTTCATCATTGGGCTCTTGTAGGTCACAGTGACATAACCCCACCTACCCCCTTTCCAGGTGGTACTGTAATACCCCCCCCCCCTCCTACTCTGCAAGTGGGAACTGTAATATAACATGTGTAATGAATGAGTTCTGAGATATGCTGTGCATGTGGGAATTTCATTGGTCCATGTTTGAGGTCACCATATTGCACAACTGGCAGACTAGTTCTACATTATGAAGATATGCTGAGATTGTTCTCTACACAGTATGACTGTAATTCTCTCGCTTTTTTAAACATATAATAACTGATGTGATTATTGTTATGATAAGCATATGACAGTAGCAGAGGGACAGAGAGAGCTGCATCCTGTCCCAGTCCCAGCCAGCCACCCATTCAGCCAGCCAGCCATCCTGTCCCAGTCCCAGCCAGCCACCCATTCAGCCAGCCAGCCATCCTGTCCCAGTCCCAGCCAGCCACCCATTCAGCCAGCCAGCCATCCTGTCCCAGTCCCAGCCAGCCACCCATTCAGCCAGCCAGCCATCCTGTCCCAGTCCCAGCCAGCCACCCATTCAGCCAGCCAGCCATCCTGTCCCAGTCCCAGCCAGCCACCCATTCAGCCAGCCAGCCATCCTGTCCCAGTCCCAGCCAGCCACCCATTCAGCCAGCCAGCCATCCTGTCCCAGTCCCAGCCAGCCACCCATTCAGCCAGCCAGCCATCCTGTCCCAGTCCCAGCCAGCCACCCATTCAGCCAGCCAGCCATCCTGTCCCAGTCCCAGCCAGCCACCCATTCAGCCAGCCAGCCATCCTGTCCCAGTCCCAGCCAGCCACCCATTCAGCCAGCCAGCCATCCTGTCCCAGTCCCAGCCAGCCACCCATTCAGCCAGCCAGCCATCCTGTCCCAGTCCCAGCCAGCCACCCATTCAGCCAGCCAGCCATCCTGTCCCAGTCCCAGCCAGCCACCCATTCAGCCAGCCAGCCATCCTGTCCCAGTCCCAGTCAGCCACCCATTCAGCCAGCCAGCCATCCTGTCCCAGTCCCAGCCAGCCAGCCACCCATTCAGCCAGCCAGCCATCCTGTCCCAGTCCCAGCCAGCCAGCCACCCATTCAGCCAGCCAGCCACCCTGTTCCAGTCCCAGCCAGCCATCCTGTCCCAGTCCCAGCCAGCCAGCCAGCCATTCAACCAGCCAGCCAGCCAGACACCGTGGCCCAGTCCCAGCCAGCCAGCCAGCCAGCCACCCATTCAACCAGCCAGCCATCCAAACATCCTGTGTTTTTTATTTAGTTATTTTATTTAACATGTATTTATCCAGGCGAGTCAATTAAGAACAAATTCCTATTTACAATGACGGCCTGTTCACATGGAACAGGCCGTCATTGTCCTGCCCTGTAGTCCTTCCCTGTTTTTCCCATTCCTGCCCTGGCCTGCCCTGTTTTTCCCATTCCTGCCCTGGCCTGCCCTGTTTTTCCCATTCCTGCCCTGTCCTGCCCTGTTTTTCCCATTCCTGCCCTGTCCTGCCCTGTTTTTCCCATTCCTGCCCTGTCCTGCCCTGTTTTTCCCATTCCTGCCCTGTCCTGTCCTGTTTTTCCCATTCCTGCCCTGGCCTGCCCTGTTTTTCCCATTCCTGCCCTGTCCTGCCCTGTTTTTCCCATTCCTGCCCTGTCCTGTCCTGTTTTTCCCATTCCTGCCCTGTCCTGTCCTGTTTTTCCCATTCCTGCCCTGTCCTGCCCTGTTTTTCCCATTCCTGCCCTGTCCTGTCCTGTTTTTCCCATTCCTGCCCTGTCCTGTCCTGTTTTTCCCATTCCTGCCCTGTCCTGTCCTGTTTTGCCCATTCCTGCCCTGTCCTGCCCTGTTTTGCCCATTCCTGCCCTGTCCTGTCCTGTTTTTCCCATTCCTGCCCTGTCCTGTCCTGTTTTTCCCATTCCTGCCCTGTCCTGCCCTGTTTTGCCCATTCCTGCCCTGTCCTGCCCTGTTTTGCCCATTCCTGCCCTGTCCTGTCCTGTTTTTCCCATTCCTGCCCTGTCCTGTTCTGTTTTTCCCATTCCTGCCCTGTCCTGTCCTGTTTTGCCCATTCCTGCCCTGTCCTGCCCTGTTTTTCCCATTCCTGCCCTGTCCTGTCCTGTTTTGCCCATTCCTGCCCTGTCCTGTCCTGTTTTTCCCATTCCTGCCCTGTCCTGCCCTGGCCTGTCCTGTTTTTCCCATTCCTGCCCTGTCCTGCCCTGTTTTTCCCATTCCTGCCCTGTCCTGTCCTGTTTTTCCCATTCCTGCCCTGTCCTGCCCTGTTTTTCCCATTCCTGCCCTGTCCTGTCCTGTTTTGCCCATTCCTGCCCTGTCCTGTCCTGTTTTGCCCATTCCTGCCCTGTCCTGTCCTGTTTTGCCCATTCCTGCCCTGTCCTGTCCTGTTTTTTCCATTCCTGCCCTGTCCTGTCCTGTTTTGCCCATTCCTGCCCTGTCCTGTCCTGTTTTTCCCATTCCTGCACCGTCCTGCCCTGTTTTTCCCATTCCTGCCCTGTCCTGCCCTGTTTTTCCCATTCCTGCCCTGTCCTGTCCTGTTTTTCCCATTCCTGCCCTGTCCTGTCCTGTTTTTCCCATTCCTGCCCTGTCCTGTCCTGTTTTTCCCATTCCTGCCCTGTCCTGTCCTGTTTTGCCCATTCCTGCCCTGTCCTGCCCTGTTTTTCCCATTCCTGCCCTGTCCTGTCCTGTTTTTCCCATTCCTGCCCTGTCCTGCCCTGTTTTTCCCATTCCTGCCCTGTCCTGTCCTGTTTTGCCCATTCCTGCCCTGTCCTGTCCTGTTTTGCCCATTCCTGCCCTGTCCTGCCCTGTTTTTCCCATTCCTGCCCTGTCCTGTCCTGTTTTGCCCATTCCTGCCCTGTCCTGCCCTGTTTTTCCCATTCCTGCCCTGTCCTGTCCTGTTTTTCCCATTCCTGCCCTGTCCTGCCCTGTTTTTCCCATTCCTGCCCTGTCCTGTCCTGTTTTTCCCATTCCTGCCCTGTCCTGCCCTGTTTTTCCCATTCCTGCCCTGTCCTGTCCTGTTTTTCCCATTCCTGCCCTGTCCTGTCCTGTTTTTCCCATTCCTGCCCTGTCCTGTCCTGTTTTTCCCATTCCTGCCCTGTCCTGCCCTGTTTTTCCCATTCCTGCCCTGTCCTGTCCTGTTTTTCCCATTCCTGCCCTGGCCTGCCCTGTTTTTCCAATTCCTGCCCTGTCCTGCCCTGTTTTTCCCATTCCTGCCCTGTCCTGTCCTGTTTTGCCCATTCCTGCCCTGTCCTGCCCTGTTTTTCCCATTCCTGCCCTGTCCTGCCCTGTTTTTCCCATTCCTGCCCTGTCCTGTCCTGTTTTTCCCATTCCTGCCCTGTCCTGCCCTGTTTTTCCCATTCCTGCCCTGTCCTGTCCTGTTTTTCCCATTCCTGCCCTGTCCTGTCCTGTTTTTCCCATTCCTGCCCTGTCCTGCCCTGTTTTTCCCATTCCTGCCCTGTCCTGCCCTGTTTTGCCCATTCCTGCCCTGTCCTGTCCTGTTTTTCCCATTCCTGCCCTGTCCTGCCCTGTTTTTCCCATTCCTGCCCTGTCCTGTCCTGTTTTTCCCATTCCTGCCCTGTCCTGCCCTGTTTTTCCCATTCCTGCCCTGTCCTGTCCTGTTTTTCCCATTCCTGCCCTGTCCTGCCCTGTTTTTCCCATTCCTGCCCTGTCCTGCCCTGTTTTTCCCATTCCTGCCCTGTCCTGTCCTGTTTTTCCCATTCCTGCCCTGTCCTGTCCTGTTTTTCCCATTCCTGCCCTGTCCTGCCCTGTTTTTCCCATTCCTGCCCTGTCCTGTCCTGTTTTTCCCATTCCTGCCCTGTCCTGTCCTATTTTTCCCATTCCTGCCCTGTCCTGTACTGTTTTTCCCATTCCTGCCCTGTCCTGCCCTGTTTTTCCCATTCCTGCCCTGTCCTGCCCTGTTTTGCCCATTCCTGCCCTGTCCTGTCCTGTTTTTCCCATTCCTGCCCTGTCCTGTCCTGTTTTTCCCATTCCTGCCCTGTCCTGTCCTGTTTTTCCCATTCCTGCCCTGTCCTGTCCTGTTTTTCCCATTCCTGCCCTGTCCTGTCCTGTTTTTCCCATTCCTGCCCTGTCCTGCCCTGTTTTTCCCATTCCTGCCCTGTCCTGTCCTGTTTTTCCCATTCCTGCCCTGTCCTGTCCTGTTTTTCCCATTCCTGCCCTGTCCTGTCCTGTTTTTCCCATTCCTGCCCTGTCCTGCCCTGTTTTTCCCATTCCTGCCCTGTCCTGCCCTGTTTTGCCCATTCCTGCCCTGTCCTGTCCTGTTTTTCCCATTCCTGCCCTGTCCTGTCCTGTTTTTCCCATTCCTGCCCTGTCCTGTCCTGTTTTTCCCATTCCTGCCCTGTCCTGTCCTGTTTTTCCCATTCCTGCCCTGTCCTGTCCTGTTTTGCCCATTCCTGCCCTGTCCTGCCCTGTTTTTCCCATTCCTGCCCTGTCCTGTCCTGTTTTTCCCATTCCTGCCCTGTCCTGTCCTGTTTTTCCCATTCCTGCCCTGTCCTGTCCTGTTTTTCCCATTCCTGCCCTGTCCTGTCCTGTTTTGCCCATTCCTGCCCTGTCCTGCCCTGTTTTTCCCATTCCTGCCCTGTCCTGTCCTGTTTTTCCCATTCCTGCCCTGGCCTGCCCTGTTTTTCCCATTCCTGCCCTGTCCTGTCCTGTTTTTCCCATTCCTGCCCTGTCCTGTCCTGTTTTTCCCATTCCTGCCCTGTCCTGTCCTGTTTTTCCCATTCCTGCCCTGTCCTGTCCTGTTTTTCCCATTCCTGCCCTGTCCTGTCCTGTTTTTCCCATTCCTGCCCTGTCCTGCCCTGTTTTGCCCATTCCTGCCCTGTCCTGTCCTGTTTTTCCCATTCCTGCCCTGTCCTGTCCTGTTTTTCCCATTCCTGCCCTGTCCTGCCCTGTTTTTCCCATTCCTGCCCTGTCCTGCCCTGTTTTGCCCATTCCTGCCCTGTCCTGTCCTGTTTTTCCCATTCCTGCCCTGTCCTGTCCTGTTTTTCCCATTCCTGCCCTGTCCTGTCCTGTTTTTCCCATTCCTGCCCTGTCCTGTCCTGTTTTTCCCATTCCTGCCCTGTCCTGTCCTGTTTTTCCCATTCCTGCCCTGTCCTGCCCTGTTTTTCCCATTCCTGCCCTGTCCTGTCCTGTTTTTCCCATTCCTGCCCTGTCCTGTCCTGTTTTTCCCATTCCTGCCCTGTCCTGTCCTGTTTTTCCCATTCCTGCCCTGTCCTGCCCTGTTTTTCCCATTCCTGCCCTGTCCTGCCCTGTTTTGCCCATTCCTGCCCTGTCCTGTCCTGTTTTTCCCATTCCTGCCCTGTCCTGTCCTGTTTTTCCCATTCCTGCCCTGTCCTGTCCTGTTTTTCCCATTCCTGCCCTGTCCTGTCCTGTTTTTCCCATTCCTGCCCTGTCCTGTCCTGTTTTTCCCATTCCTGCCCTGTCCTGTCCTGTTTTGCCCATTCCTGCCCTGTCCTGCCCTGTTTTTCCCATTCCTGCCCTGTCCTGTCCTGTTTTTCCCATTCCTGCCCTGTCCTGTCCTGTTTTTCCCATTCCTGCCCTGTCCTGTCCTGTTTTTCCCATTCCTGCCCTGTCCTGTCCTGTTTTGCCCATTCCTGCCCTGTCCTGCCCTGTTTTTCCCATTCCTGCCCTGTCCTGTCCTGTTTTTCCCATTCCTGCCCTGTCCTGTCCTGTTTTTCCCATTCCTGCCCTGTCCTGTCCTGTTTTTCCCATTCCTGCCCTGTCCTGTCCTGTTTTTCCCATTCCTGCCCTGTCCTGCCCTGTTTTTCCCATTCCTGCCCTGTCCTGTCCTGTTTTTCCCATTCCTGCCCTGGCCTGCCCTGTTTTTCCCATTCCTGCCCTGTCCTGTCCTGTTTTTCCCATTCCTGCCCTGTCCTGCCCTGTTTTTCCCATTCCTGCCCTGTCCTGCCCTGTACTGGCATCAGCACAGCAGCATGGAACTCTGTCCTGAGGTCTTTCATCCAGGTGAACCTCCACTGACTGCCACAGGCTGGCTAGGCTTTTACTGTTAGGCCAAGTGCAGGCTCTAGTCACTGTTCTGTTTTGTTATTTATGGTCCAACCTGCTGTTACCTCTATTCAAATGACGACTCCCTCCAAGAGTTTTTCATTGCGAGCAATGGTATTTCTTGGAATAGTTTGTAACGTTCCAGTTTGCCGGAAATACCAGAGTGACTTTTGATAGGAATTCCTATCATGGATAGATGAGCACAATTCCAGATTAGCCACATGACAAGAATCTGGACTTTCATGTGACTCTGTGCTAAGCTACCTGCAACGCACTGCCTCAGTTTGGTTATTGCACTGTGATTTTTTGGGGGGGCATATTAAACAAACCCACTAATTTCCTTCATTTATTTATTTCCCAGTCAAGTTCCTCCTACTGGCTGGTGTACTCCCTCCCTCCCCTAAGTCGTCCCAGTGTGATATGAAGAAGTTTATTAATATAATAAGAAGAAGTTTATTCCCTGTGATAATGTGTCTGCTTCAGTCTGTAGCAGCAGACCTAAACATGTCTGCCCTGCCCTGCTGCCTCTTAAGCTAATTGAAACACGGCCGTGACCAGTACAGACCAGTACAGACCAGTACAGTACAGACCAGTACAAATCAGACCAGTACAGTACAGACCAGTACAAATCAGACCAGTACAGTACAGACCAGTACAGCACAGTACAGAGAGGGGAGAGACGAGGCCGCTAGCTGCCCTGCCCTGTGGTGGGTTAGAAACTGAAGGGCTCCGGCTGAAGGAGCCTGTAGGCGGGAAAGTATGTGTTTCTCTCTCTGTATGTGTATGTGTGTGTGTATTCCGCTGCTCTGTCTGTAAGTCCTGTGTGACTGATACAGACTCTTCCCTCCCGTCACGCGTTGTTATTACCTCTAAGTAACCAGCCACACACTAGATTCTGTTGTGTTTTATCACCTCTGATCAAATTAGGGGGCTTTATTGTGTGTGTGCAGTCTCTTGGTGTGTGTGTGTTTGCGTGTGTGTGTGTGTGTATGTGTGCGTGTGTGTGTATGCATGCATGTGTGTGTGTGTGTATGCGTGTCTGTGTGTGTGTGTGTGTGACAGAGAGGATCTGTTTTTTTTTCAGGGCCAGGCAGGCAGACAGTTCTTTCAGGCTATGTGCCCTGGGTCTCAGACAGGCAGGCTGTGGTAATGTAATGTAATGGCTCTGACTGTGTCTCTGTAATGGCTCTGTAAATAGGCCTTAATGTGTCCTCACAGTGTTCCTGCAGGAGAAAGGACTAAAGTAGTGCACACAGACAGAGGAACTGGATGGGAAGAAGAGAGGGACAAACAGAGAGTATTTCAGACTGACCCATAGTACCCTGCAACTTGCGTAATGTAATACACTATTTCATACAAACTCTTCAATCACTCTATTAGCTAACATTAAGACACTCTGGGGTACACTTTTAAGTCAAAATCAAGCTAGATTAATTCATCTTCAGAGTGTAGCCTACACTATGTTATGTGTAGAATGGTGCCGGAGGTGATGGCTGCCGTTTTACGGGCTCCAAACCAACCGTGCTATTTTGTTTGTTTTTTTCGCATTGTTTGTAACTTATTTTATACATAATGTTGCTGCTACCATCTCTTTTGACTGAAAAGAGCTTCTGGACATCAGATCTCAGTGGTCTCCTGTATACAACCCCAGTCCCAGTCTCAGTGGTCTCCTGTATACAACCCCATTCCCAGTCTCAGTGGTCTCCTGTATACAGCCCCATTCCCAGTCTCAGTGGTCTCCTGTATACAGCCCCAGTCCCAGTCTCAGTGGTCTCCTGTATACAACCCCATTCCCAGTCTCAGTGGTCTCCTGTATACAGCCCCAGTCCCAGTCTCAGTGGTCTCCTGTATACAGCCCCATTCCCAGTCTCAGTGGTCTCCTGTATACAGCCCCATTCCCAGTCTCAGTGGTCTCCTGTATACAACCCCATTCCCAGTCTCAGTGGTCTCCTGTATACAACCCCATTCCCAGTCTCAGTGGTCTCCTGTATACAGCCCCATTCCCAGTCTCAGTGGTCTCCTGTATACAGCCCCAGTCCCAGTCTCAGTGGTCTCCTGTATACAACCCCATTCCCAGTCTCAGTGGTCTCCTGTATACAACCCCATTCCCAGTCTCAGTGGTCTCCTGTATACAACCCCATTCCCAGTCTCAGTGGTCTCCTGTATACAGCCCCATTCCCAGTCTCAGTGGTCTCCTGTATACAACCCCATTCCCAGTCTCAGTGGTCTCCTGTATACAACCCCATTCCCAGTCTCAGTGGTCTCCTGTATACAACCCCATTCCCAGTCTCAGTGGTCTCCTGTATACAACCCCATTCCCAGTCTCAGTGGTCTCCTGTATACAGCCCCAGTCCCAGTCTCAGTGGTCTCCTGTATACAACCCCATTCCCAGTCTCAGTGGTCTCCTGTATACAACCCCATTCCCAGTCTCAGTGGTCTCCTGTATACAACCCCATTCCCAGTCTCAGTGGTCTCCTGTATACAACCCCATTCCCAGTCTCAGTGCAGTAACCCCTGTATACAACCCCATTCCCAGTCTCAGTGGTCTCCTGTATACAACCCCATTCCCAGTCTCAGTGCAGTAACCCCTGTCTGCAGCCCAAGGCCCTGGGCCTCTGTGAAGCTCCTCTGTTTGTTGCTGAAGGCAGCTGCCTGACAGTGCAGGACAGGGTAGAGAGGGATCAACATGCTGTAGGGCTGTAGGATATCCTATACAGTGAGGGAAAACAGTATTTGATCCCCTGCTGATTTTGTACGTTTGCCCACTGACAAAGAAATGATCAGTCTATCATTTTAATGGTAGGTTTATTTGAACAGTGAGAGACAGAATAACAACAAAAAAATCCAGAAAAACGCATGTCAAAAATGTTATAAATTGATTTGCATTTTAATGAGGGAAATAAGTATTTGACCCCCTCTCAATCAGAAAGATTTCTGTCTCCCAGGTGTCTTTTATACAGGTAACGAGCTGAGATTAGGAGCACACTCTTAAAGGGAGTGCTCCTAATCTCAGTTTGTTACCTGTATAAAAGACACCTGTCCACAGAAGCAATCAATCAGTCAGATTCCAAACTCTCCACCATGGCCAAGACCAAAGAGCTCTCCAAGGATGTCAGGGACAAGATTGTAGACCTACACAAGGCTGGAATGGGCTACAAGACCATCGCCAAGCAGCTTGGTGAGAAGGTGACAACAGTTGGTGCGATTATTCGCAAATGGAAGAAACACAAAAGACCTGTCAATCTCCCTCGGCCTGGGGCTCCATGCAAGATCTCACCTCGTGGAGTTGCAATGATCATGAGAACGGTGAGGAATCAGCCCAGAACTACACGGGAGGATCTTGTCAATGATCTCAAGGCAGCTGGGACCATAGTCACCAAGAAAACAATTGGTAACACACTACGCCGTGAAGGACTGAAATCCTGCAGGGCCCGCAAGGTCCCCCTGCTCAAGAAAGCACATATACAGGGCCGTCTGACGTTTGCCAATGAACATCTGAATGATTCAGAGGAGAACTGGGTGAAAGTGTTGTGGTTAGATGAGACCAACATCAAGCTCTTTGGCATCAACTCAACTCGCCGTGTTTGGAGGAGGAGGAATGCTGCCTATGACCCCAAGAACACCATCCCCACCGACAAACATGGAGGTGGAAACATTATGCTTTGGGGGTGTTTTTCTGATAAGGGGACAGGACAACTTCACCGCATCAAAGGGACGATGGACGGGGCCATGTACCGTCAAATCTTGGGTGAGAACCTCCTTCCCTCAGCCAGGGCATTGAAAATGGGTTGTGGATGGGTATTCCAGCATGGCAATGACCAAAGCACACGGCCAAGGCAACAAAGGAGTGGCTCAAGAAGAAGAACATTAAGGTCCTGGAGTGGCCTAGCCAGTCTCCAGACCTTAATCCCATAGAAAATCTGTGGAGGGAGCTGAAGGTTCGAGTTGCCAAACGTCAGCCTCGAAACCTTAATGACTTGGAGAAGATCTGCAAAGAGGAGTGGAACAAAATCCTTCCTGAGATGTGTGAAAACCTGGTGGCCAACTACAAGAAACGTCTGACCTCTGTGATTGCCAACAAGGGTTTTGCCACCAAGTACTAAGTCATGTTTTGCAGAGGTGTCAAATACTTATTTCCCTCATTAAAATGCAAATCAATTTATAACATTTTTGACATGCGTTTTTCTGGATTTTGTTGTTGTTATTCTGTCTCTCACTGTTCCAATAAACCTACCATTAAAATTATAGACTGATCATGTCTTTGTCAGTGGGCAAACGTACAAAATCAGCAGGGGATCAAATCATTTTTTCCCTCACTGTATGTCTATAGAGGACCGTTGAGGAGCGTGGCTCACTGTAAACACATCATTAACCCTGCTGGGAGGGAGGCTGGGATGGAGGGAGGCTCCCACAGAGAACATATGCTATTGTACTGATGCTGGGCTGTGTCAGCTATCCTATACAGGCCATGACTGGATGAATGTGTCTGACACTCAGAAGAACTATGGCAAAGGAAAACATTGTCATGGTAGTTGTAATTAAAACCTGTGTATTTGTCCTGCAAATATAGTTTACATGTATGAACTTGCATGAATGAGAAGTTTGAGATAGACACCATATCACTGTATTGTTGCCCCATCGTCTCCCACAGTGTGTGTCTTTGCTGCGATGGCGATAGCCAGGCTGATTTCACAACAGTCCTGCCAGCTGTGTGTACCAGGCCAGCTATGGCAGCCCAGGTAGGCAGAGGCAGCAGTGATCACTATCAGCCAATGTTAATTGGATTGGCAGCTAATTGATTAGTAAACTGGGGAGATGGAGGGAGATAGAGGGGAGAGAGCTGTGACTGGCCCAGCGGGCATGGCTGGTTGGGGAGAGGCGTGAGAGTAGACCATGTTGCCCATGGCTGCTTCTCCAAACAGGGGAGGGGGAGAGAGCTCAGCTTGTGTGTAGTACAACAGGAAACACTGGACTCCCAGGTTGTTTCCTTAGGGAGGACAGACAGAGTATGGTGAAGTACTGAATGTGTTGGTTCTCTGTACTGCAAGTATAACAGAGTTAAGAATGTACCTTAAGCTCACTCCACAGCTAGCTTGAAATGTCGCAGATGGAGCCATCCAATTGGTACCTTTTTGGGTGACTCAAACCATTGAAACGTTGTCAAGGAGGGCAGTCACGTGTGTTAGCAAATCAGAGGTCCTGAGTTCGAGCCTGTATGAGCCGAATCGGGGGGAGGTGGTATTCGCTAAGCAAGCAACGTGACGTCCGTAAGACAAGGACGAGATGTTTAGTAGGGAATCTGGGCAGAGGATAGGCGTCCTGCTGTGTGTGAATCCAGTGGCTGGGTCTTAGTGCTGAGTGTATCCCAATGCTCAGAATCAGTGTGATTACGGAGTTAGGCCCTACCATCACACAGCTCATATTTGAAACAGTAGCAGTAAGAATGGAAGGGATTACTTTGACTGGCTCTCTCACACTCTTATGTAAGCGTATTGGATTTTAGTGACCGCGTTGGGTTCAGCGCCAACTGACTGGGGTAACACTCAGTGCTGGCTGTCGGTTTCATTGTGTAATGAATGTAATGTGAGTGTATGTATTTAGACCAAATGATAGATGCACTAGCTACAAACTCACTGTTTCTATTTTCTCTCTTTCTCTTCCTTTTTTCCCTCTCTCCCCCGCCCCCGTCCCTTGTGGTTAGCTGCCTGTGTAAAGCTGCTCCAGATTATGGTGTATGTGCTGGTGCCAGCTTCTAGAGCCACGGCTGCTTGTTGCCCAGCTGGACCAATGAATGGTGTGGATCCCTCCCTCTCTCTCTCTCTTTCCCTCTTTCTCTCTCGGTCTCCACCTCCCTTTCTGTACCTCTATCTTCCCTCTCTCTTTCTCCCTCCCCCTCTCTTTCTTTCCCTCTCTACCTCTCTCTTCCTCCCTCACACTCTCCTCTAAATGTACCCCTCTTCCTCCTCATACCCTCCTCATACCCCCCTCTCCTCTGTCTCCCTCTCACCCCTATTCCCCCTCTCCCTCTGTCTGCCCCTCTCCCCTCTGTCTCCCTCTCTCCTCTTATCCCCCCTCTCCCTCTGTCTGCCACTCTCCCCTCTGTCTCCCTCTCTCCTCTTATCCCCCCTCTCCCTCTGTCTGCCCCTCTCCCCTCTGTCTCCCTCTCTCCTCTTATCCCCCCTCTCCCTCTGTCTGCCCCTCTCCCCTGTCTCCCTCTCTCCTCTTATCCCCCCTCTCCCTCTGTCTGCCCCTCTCCCCCGTCTCCCTCTTTCCTCTTATCCCCACTCTCCCTCTGTCTGCCCCTCTCCCCTCTGTCTCCCTCTCTCCTCTTACCCCCCTCTCCCTCTGTCTGCCCCTCTCCCCCGTCTCCCTCTTTCCTCTTATCCCCCCTCTCCCTCTGTCTGCCCCTCTCCCCTGTCTCCCTCTCTCCTCTTATCCCCCCTCTCCCTCTGTCTGCCCCTCTCCCCCGTCTCCCTCTTTCCTCTTATCCCCCCTCTCCCTCTGTCTGCCCCTCTCCCCTCTGTCTCCCTCTCTCCTCTTACCCCCCTCTCCCTCTGTCTGCCCCTCTCCCCCGTCTCCCTCTTTCCTCTTATCCCCCCTCTCCCTCTGTCTGCCCCTCTCCCCTCTGTCTGCCCCTCTCTCCTCTTACCCCCCTCTCCCTCTGTCTGCCCCTCTCCCCTCTGTCTCCCTCTCTCCTCTTACCCCCCTCTCCCTCTGTCTGCCCCTCTCCCCCGTCTCCCTCTTTCCTCTTATCCCCACTCTCCCTCTGTCTGCCCCTCTCCCCTCTGTCTCCCTCTCTCCTCTTACCCACGTCTCCCTCTGTCTGCCCCTCTCCCCTCTGTCTCCCTCTCTCCTCTTACCCCCCTCTCCCTCTGTCTGCCCCTCTCCCCTCTGTCTCCCTCTCTCCTCTTACCCACGTCTCCCTCTGTCTGCCCCTCTCCCCTCTGTCTCCCTCTCTCCTCTTACCCCCCTCTCCCTCTGTCTGCCCCTCTCCCCTCTGTCTCCCTCTCTCCTCTTACCCCCCTCTCCCTCTGTCTGCCCCTCTCCCCTCTGTCTCCCTCTCTCCTCTTACCCCCCTCTCCCTCTGTCTGCCCCTCTCCCCTCTGTCTCCCTCTCTCCTCTTACCCCCCTCTCCCTCTGTCTGCCCCTCTCCCCTCTGTCTCCCTCTCTCCTCTTACCCCCCTCTCCCTCTGTCTGCCCCTCTCCCCTCTGTCTCCCTCTCTCCTCTTACCCCCCTCTCCCTCTGTCTGCCCCTCTCCCCCCTGTCTCCCTCTCTCCTCTTACCCCCCTCTCCCTCTGTCTGCCCCTCTCCCCTCTGTCTCCCTCTCTCCTCTTACCCCCCTCTCCCTCTGTCTGCCCCTCTCCCCTCTGTCTCCCTCTCTCCTCTTACCCCCCTCTCCCTCTGTCTGCCCCTCTCCCCTCTGTCTCCCTCTCTCCTCTTACCCCCCTCTCCCTCTGTCTGCCCCTCTCCCCTCTGTCTCCCTCTCTCCTCTTACCCCCCTCTCCCTCTGTCTGCCCCTCTCCCCTCTGTCTCCCTCTCTCCTCTTACCCCCCTCTCCCTCTGTCTGCCCCTCTCCCCTCTGTCTCCCTCTCTCCTCTTACCCCCCTCTCCCTCTGTCTGCCCCTCTCCCCCCTGTCTCCCTCTCTCCTCTTACCCCCCTCTCCCTCTGTCTGCCCCTCTCCCCTCTGTCTCCCTCTCTCCTCTTACCCCCCTCTCCCTCTGTCTGCCCCTCTCCCCTCTGTCTCCCTCTCTCCTCTTACCCCCCTCTCCCTCTGTCTGCCCCTCTCCCCCCTGTCTCCCTCTCTCCTCTTACCCCCCTCTCCCTCTGTCTGCCCCTCTCCCCTCTGTCTCCCTCTCTCCTCTTACCCCCCTCTCCCTCTGTCTGCCCCTCTCCCCTCTGTCTCCCTCTCTCCTCTTATCCCCCCTCTCCCTCTGTCTCCCTCTCTCCTCTTATCCCCCCTCTCCCTCTGTCTGCCCCTCTCCCCTCTGTCTCCCTCTCTCCTCTTACCCCCCTCTCCCTCTGTCTGCCCCTCTCCCCTCTGTCTCCCTCTCTCCTCTTATCCCCCCTCTCCCTCTGTCTCCCTCTCTCCTCTTATCCCCCCTCTCCCTCTGTCTGCCCCTCTCCCCTCTGTCTCCCTCTCTCCTCTTATCCCCCCTCTCCCTCTGTCTGCCCCTCTCCCCTCTGTCTCCCTCTCTCCTCTTACCCCCCTCTCCCTCTGTCTGCCCCTCTCCCCTCTGTCTCCCTCTCTCCTCTTACCCCCCTCTCCCTCTGTCTGCCCCTCTCTCCTCTTACCCCCCTCTCCCTCTGTCTGCCCCTCTCCCCCCTGTCTCCCTCTCTCCTCTTATCCCCCCTCTCCCTCTGTCTGCCCCTCTCCCCTCTGTCTCCCTCTCTCCTCTTATCCCCCCTCTCCCTCTGTCTGCCCCTCTCCCCTCTGTCTCCCTCTCTCATCTTATCCCCCCTCTTCCTCCTGTCAGCCCTGCCTCAGCTGGACCCTGCTGATTAGCAGACAGATGATTGAGATGGTCATGTATGGCTGGTGACATCAGAACCCCTTTTAATTTGGTCCTTCTCATTAGTCTGCTCCCTGCCTATGGCTTCGTCCTAAATGGCACCCTATTACATATATAGTGCACTACTTTTGACAAAAGCCCTGGTCAAATGTAGTGCACTATTAAAGGGAAAGGATGCCATTTAGGATGCATCCTCTGCTGCTCGCCTGGCTGCAGTCTGCTGGAATGAGGCAGTAATCAGTCATCTCATCCACTCAGCCCACAAGCAGCTCGATGTGGTGGCTTTTAACCGGGATTTGGGTGTGATTATTTGACAGAAGGTTGGGTTGAGCGTGCTGCAGTGTGATTGGCCAGCTGCAGAGTAGAGTGGAGCTGAGAGTAGAGAGAGGGGTCAGAGTCTGTGTACTCCAGAGAGGAGCTGCGCTCAGACGACCCTGACCCCTCGGCCTGCTGGGAAAGTTTGTTGACATAGAGACACACACACACACATTGTTTTGTAGCCAGCCAAATAGAAAAAGTACCCAGCCAGTCTCCCCCAGGCCGGGGTTAAGATTTTTTTGCAGAACAAGCTCTATTTTGGTGGACTTTGTACATTCTAATGCTAGATTGTATTTTTAACCAGCAACAATCAGGAAAGAACACTGATCAAAACACTGAACATTTTAATTTTGACTGCACTGAGCCGGCCCTGTAAGAGTATGTTGACTTCCACAGGCTTCATGCTTCCTTTTAAGAGTCATTTTCTCAGCTATCTGCAATACATGATTGAAGAATGAAGCAGGTGTTAAACAGGGACTTTGTTACACAGAAAGCAGCAGTTGACTACTCCATTGTCACACTTTCATTAAATCAGTAGACCTACACTGACTGTACAAAACATTAAGAACACCTTCCTAGTATTGAGTTGCACCTCCTTTTGCCCTCAGAACCGTCTCAGTTTGTCGGGGCAGGGACTCCACAAGGTGTCGAAAGCGTTCCACAGGGATGTCAAGTTGGCTGGATGTCCTTTGGGTGGTGTACCATTCTTGATACACACGGGAAACAGTTGAGTGTGAAAAACCCAGCAGCGTTGCAGTTCTTCACACAAACCAGTACACCTGACACCTACTACCATACCCCGTTCAAAGGCACTTAAATATTTTGTCTTGCCCATTCACACTCTGAATGGCACACGTACACAATCTCGATTGTCTCAAGGCTTAAAAATGCTTCTTTAACCTGTCTCCTCCCCTTCATCTACACTGATGGAAGTGGAACAAGTCACATCAATAAAGGATCATAGCTTTCACCTGGATTCACCTGGTCGGTCTATGTCATGGAAAGAGCAGGTGTTCTTAATGTTTTGTATACTCAATAATTGAAAATACCATATAAGTATCATTAGCTTTTAAAACAAACTTTTAAAACATATTTTGGAAAAGAGTGAGACTTTCTCTCCACTAGCCTACCTATTGTTCCTGCAGTAAGGAGGATTCACCATCTTCATCTAATGTTTTCATAATTTATCTGCAGATAATTGGCAAAAAGCCTACCATTATGCAAATTACGGAGCCAAATGAACGGCTCTCTTTGGTAGGCTACTGACCAGTCACTCACTTTAACGTCGCTGTCTGACAAGTCCTAATGGACTTCATATTGAAAATGCAAATTAGATCTTTAGTTTACTTGTCCTGATGTGATACCATTGAATATGACTACGTTGTATGATTTATGATTGGCAAGGATATATATATATATATACATATGGAAAGTATTCAGACCCCTTCCCTTTTTCCACATTTTGTTACGTTACAGCCTAAT
This sequence comes from Coregonus lavaretus, assembly GCF_964263955.1. Taxonomy (NCBI): domain Eukaryota; kingdom Metazoa; phylum Chordata; class Actinopteri; order Salmoniformes; family Salmonidae; genus Coregonus; species Coregonus lavaretus. The sequence continues at coordinate 99,948 of NW_028159154.1, forward strand.
TCTAAAATTGAATAAGTTCAGTTTTTTCCCTCATCAATCTACACACAATACCCCATAATGACAAAGTAAAAACTGGTTTTTAGACATTTTTGCAAATGTAATAAAAATAAAAAACGTAAATATTACATTTACATAAGTATTCAGACCCTTTACTCAGTACTTTGTTGAAGCACCTTTGGCAGCGATTACAGCCTTGAGTCTTCTTGGGTATGACGCTACAAGCTTGGCACACCTATATTTGGGGAGTTTCTCCCATTCTTCTCTGCAGATCCTCTCAAGCTCTGTCAGGTTGGAGATAATCGATCGGGTTCAAGTCTGGGCTCTGGCTGGGCCAATCAAGGACATTCAGAGACTTGTCCCAAAGCCACTTCTGCGTTGTCTTCCCTGTGTGCTTAGGGTCGTTGTCCTGTTGGAAGGTGAACCTTCGCCCCAGTCTTAGGTCCTGAGCGTTCTGGAGCAGGTTTTCATCAAGGATCTCTCTGTACTTTGCTCCGTTCATCTTTCCCTCGATCCTGACTAGTTTCCCAGTCCCTGCCGCTGAAAAACATCCCCACAGCATGACGCTGCCACCACCATGCTTCAACGTAGGGATGGTGCCAGGTTTCCTCCAGACGTGACGCTTGGCATTCAGGCCAAAGAGTTCAATCTTGGTTTCATCAAACCAGGGAATCTTGTTTATCATGGTCTGAGAGTCATTTAGGTTCCTTTTGGCAAACTCCAAGCGGGCTGTCATGTGGCTTTTACTGAGGAGTGGCTTCCGTCTGGCCACTATACCATAAAGGCCTGATTGGTGGAGTGCTGCGGAGATGGTTGTCCTTCTGGAAGATTCTCCAAATCTCCACAGAGAAACTCTGGAGCTCTGTCAGTGTGGCCATTGGATTCTTGGTCACCTCCCTGACCAAGGCCCCTCTCCCCCGATTGCTCAGTTTGGCCAGGCGGCCAGCTCTAGGAAGAGTCTTGGTGGTTCCAAACTTCTTCCATTTAAGAATGATAGAGGCCACTGTGTTCTTGGGGATCTTCAATGCTGCAGAAATGTTTTGTTACCCTTCCCCAGATCTGTGCCTCGACACAATCCTGTCTCTGAGCTCTACGGACAATTCCTTCGACCTCATGGCTTGGTTTTTGCTCTGACATGCACTGTCAACTGTGGGACCTTATATAGACAGATGTGTGCCTTTCCAAATCATGTCCAATCAATGTAATATATTTTGATTTGTTTAACACTTTTTTGGTTACTACATGATTCCAAATGTGTTATTTAATAGTTTTAATGTCTTCACTATTATTTTACAATATAGAAAATTGTAAAAATAAAGAAAAACCCTTGAATGAGTAGGTGTGTCCAAACCTTTGACTGGTACTGAATATTCTCCGGACTCCGACATTGCTCGTCCTAATATTTCTATATTTCTTAATTCCATTCTTTTACTTTTTAGATTTGTGTGTATTTTTGTGTATTGTTAGATATTACTGCACTGTTGGATCTAGGAACATAAGCATTTTGCTACACCCGTAATAACATCTGCTAAATATGTGTATGCAACCAATAACATTTGATTTGATTTGAGGGAGACAGAGAGCTGCATTGTGGCAGCTAGGCTAATCTGTAGAAGTGAAGGGGTTTTGCCACAGTGGAAAATGAGGGGATGAGAAGAAAAGCTAAGGACAATGACAAAACAGACCAACAAAATGGTACTTGACTGCAGTGTGGACATTGGACAGTGCTGTAGCCTGGCCACATGCTCTAGAGACAGTGGTGAAATGCTTTCAGTGTGCTTTTTCTATAGCTCAGAACCCCCCCCCCCCCCACTAAACTCCTTAAAAATGCAGTCAAATGTTGTTTGATCTCCTAAATTCATATTTACGCTGTTAAATCCAATAATTGTTGTGGGAAAGAAATGACATATCGGAATTTAACGGTTCAGATTAATTCAGTTATTCCCTGAATGGTTAATGTAAAGCATGAAATGTAAACAATTAAATAAAAGTGAGACGCTACAATCTACAGGAGACAAACTTGGAAAAAAATAAACAAACAACAAATAACTTGAAAACTTAATTAAGAATAAAAAGAAAAGAAAGTGCCTGGAGCAAAACATTTCTGATTGGGTTTAAGGAAGTGAACCGTCGGAAGCAGCGATAGCAGCCACTTGCATGTTGCTATTAAAAATATAACATTTTAATCTCCCCTGAAGGGAGGTTTTTCTGTATAGGAGGAGGAGACTATAAAAAAGTGTTTAGCGGGAGAGGTTAGTCCATTAGTCTTTATTTCAGCTGACATCCTGCTGGAGCTAATGAGAGGGTTTCTGCTGCTGCATCTCGTCTCGAGGAGTTGGACTAGTTATATTATAAGTTCCTTTGTCTCATTATAGGAGCATTGACTGAAATGGTACCATATTCCCTATATAGTGCAGTACTTTTGACCAGAGCCCTATGGACCGTGGTCAAAAGTAGTGCACTACATAGGCAATTTGGACGCAGCCAGTGTGCAGTGGTGTGGACTGTCTCTGTGCCAATCCTCTGTCTGTTTCCAATAACACTAAAGCCATCACATCACATCCATCCAGCTATAGTATCCAGCCCACCACAGGGAAATGACACAGTAAGTAAGGATTGGAAGAGAGGAGAGGAAGAAAGGAGGAGAGGGATAACACTCTCACTGACCACAAGGCCTATGTTTCCTTCCCTGTGCTACTGCTATTATGGAGAGATTAGGTTGGATATGTCCTTTACTTAACAGCTAGGCCTATTCCTAGAGCTGGGACAATAAACCGAAAATGATCGATACCGACTGAACCAACCATTTATTGAGGATCGATAACTTTACTAGAGGAATGAAATGATATTAGTGCTAATGTGGGCCTCTGCTAACAGGACAATGGTAGCCACAATATTCAAAGTAGTAGTAGCAGTTTTAATGGTAATATACAAAAGTAACTGGTGCGCACGTTAATGTTATAAACGTATCGTTCAAATTATCGTTAGCGTGATAATTCAGTCAATTTATTGTGATATGTATTCCATATCGCCCAGCTTTACCTATTCATTAACCTCTGTAGCTGTCAACTGAAATATGCCAAGACGATATGTTGGTCACGCAAGAACTATGTAGTGTAAGTAAGCAGCTATTAAACTGTTACAACAAGCACAACATAGACGAGGCCACTATAATCTCCAGACAGACACAGCAATTACACTGAGTGCTGGTGTCATTATTTATCATTAGACATGGGCACTACTATGCTCTAAGCCAGGGGTGTCAAACTCTTTTTACCCCGGGGGCCACATTCGGTCTTCAACGAGGTCTGGAGGGCCGCACTGAAAATTGGTTATGTTTCCTTGCCGTCAAAATTTGCAAAAACTAGTCCTCTATCCATCCTTTTTTGAAATGTTCAATGCTTCCTGACTGTATAACTTTCATTTCGGTGATATTAGCGAGCTGGACAAGGTCAAGAAACTGTATGAATGTAGATCCATTATCATTCCTACACAGTTTCAATTTGGTTTTAGTCATTTTAAAGTATATAAAGTATGTGTCAAACCCCCCGATCAAACCCCCCGTGGGCCGGATTGGACCCCCTCACGGGCCCGAATCCCGCCCGCGGGCCGTATATTTGACACCCCTGCTCTAAGCTCTGACTAAACAGGACTAGGAGTTTAGCATAGTAAATGACTACACTCGTCCATGATTACACATCCACTCTGGGCCACTCAAAGGGCACTTAGTCAGAGAGGGCACTCTGCATCCAGTGTTTCATCATGGTATTATCTTTAATAGTGACCCATATCACTGCTCTAGTGTCTAGCCCATGGCCTAGTGGCCTACTGTAGTGCCCTAGGGCTGAGGATGTCTCTATCTCAAATCAAATCAAATCAAATTTGATTGGCCACATGCGCCGAATACAACAGGTGCAGACATTACAGTGAAATGCTTACTAACAGCCCTTAACCAACAGTGCATTTATTTTTAACAAAAAAGTAAAAATAAAACAACAACAAAAAAAGTGTTGAGAAAAAAAGAGCAGAAGTAAAATAAAATAACAGTAGGGAGGCTATATATACAGGGGGGTACCGGTGCAGAGTCAATGTGCGGGGGCACCGGCTAGTTGAGGTAGTTGAAGTAATATGTACATGTGGGTAGAGTTAAAGTGACTATGCATAAATAATTAACAGAGTAGCAGCAGCGTAAAAGGATGGGGTGGGGGGGCAGTGCAAAGTGCAAATAGTCCGGGTAGCCATGATTAGCTGTTCAGGAGTCTTATGGCTTGGGGGTAGAAGCTGTTGAGAAGTCTTTTGGACCAAGACTTGGCACTCCGGTACCGCTTGCCGTGCGGTAGCAGAGAGAACAGTCTATGACTAGGGTGGCTGGAGTCTTTGACAATTTTGAGGGCCTTCCTCTGACACCGCCTGGTATAGAGGTCCTGGATGGCAGGAAGCTTGGCCCCAGTGATGTACTGGGCCGTACGCACTACCCTCTGTAGTGCCTTGCGGTCGGAGGCCAAGCAGTTGCCATACCAGGCGGTGATGCAACCAGTCAGGATGCTCTCGATGGTGCAGCTGTAGAATTTTTTGAGGATCTGAGGACCCATGCCAAATCTTTTCAGTCTCCTGAGGGGGAATAGGCTTTGTCGTGCCCTCTTCACGACTGTCTTGGTGTGTTTGGACCATGATAGTTCGTTGGTGATGTGGACACCAAGGAACTTGAAGCTCTCAACCTGTTCCACTACAGCCCCGTCGATGAGAATGGGGGCGTGCTCAGTCCTCTTTTTTTTCCTGTAGTCCACAATCATCTCCTTTGTCTTGGTCACGTTGAGGGAGAGGTTGTTATCCTGGCACCACACGGCCAGGTCTCTGACCTCCTCCCTATAGGCTGTCTCATCGTTGTCGGTGATCAGGCCTACCACTGTTGTGTCGTCGGCAAACTTAATGATGGTGTTGGAGTCGTGCCTGGCCATGCAGTCATGGGTGAACAGGGAGTACAGGAGGGGACTGAGCACGCACCCCTGTCTGGGTCTACTGAAGCCTGTCACTGAGCTAACTAACCAACCACAGCAGCTTCTGTGGTGTTATTACATAGATATTATTACTCTAACTGAAGCATATCAAAGTCTATTAAATCCCTCACACTTTGAAGTCTTCCACAGCAAAAGCCATGTCCTTGTCAACTAGGGCCGGAACGATACCAGTATTGCGATACTTGTTAGTATCGTGGCAAGGAAACAAAACACGAAGCGGACTTAACTTCTTTAGGAAAAAAGCCCTGACGTTGTAAACAAACATCATTATGTTGTCATCCAAAGTCACATTTATGTATTTTCCAAGCTATAGCGCACAATATTTTACATACAGCAGGTCTGCTTCGTGTTTTCATTTTTGCCATGGAAAAAATATTGCAATACTGGTATCGTCCCAGCCCTATTGTCACCCCGACAGAATAATTAGCAGGAGTCAGCATAAATACAAGCTTTATCCTTGAATGCAAACAAGGCCGTGTGCATCTAATCTTCCCCTTTAACCCGCACCCTGTTGAGACTCAGTGAGGCACCCCGCCACCCTGCCTGCCACCTTGCCTGTTTGACGCTGCATTTGAGCTTTGTTTGAATAAGTCCTCAGTGGCATTACGCCTCAAACCTACTACGACATCCTTGGAGAGAGCTTACAATATCATTGTTATTCTAATGTCTTTTGTTCCCCCACCCACTGCACCACCTCCTCAAAACACACACACACAAACACACACTCTCCCCGCAATGACACAGCCAACAACCCCCTTGTACCAGTCATATTCATTTGGAGCATCAATAGCGAGATGGGATTTCTTCAGACTGACAGACATATCACTGGTGTCTTTTAATCAGAGCTGTCTGTAAGCCTCTCTCAGGCTCTGAGCAGGTTTCTATTAGCTAGGCTGATTTCCATAAATCTGAATTGTAAAGAGAAGAGGAGATGTAGATAAAGGAGGAGAGGAGGAGGAAGGGAGAGGAGAAGGAGGGGGAGAGGGGAGGAGGAGGAAGGGAGAGGAGAAGGATGGGGAGAGGAGGAGGAAGGGAGAGGAGAAGGATGGGGAGAGGGGAGGAGGAGGAAGGGAGAGGAGAAGGATGGGGAGAGGAGAGGAGGAGGAAGGGAGAGGAGAAGGATGGGGAGAGGGGAGGAGGAGGAAGGGAGAGGAGAAGGAGGGGGAGAGGAGGAGGAAGGGAGAGGAGAAGGATGGGGAGAGGGGAGGAGGAGGAAGGGAGAGGAGAAGGATGGGGAGAGGAGAGGAGGAGGAAGGGAGAGGAGAAGGATGGGGAGAGGGGAGGAGGAGGAAGGGAGAGGAGAAGGATGGGGAGAGGAGAGGAGGAGGAAGGGAGAGGAGAAGGATGGGGAGAGGAGAGGAGGAGGAAGGGAGAGGAGAAGGATGGGGAGAGGGGAGGAGGAGGAAGGGAGAGGAGAAGGATGGGGAGAGGAGAGGAGGAGGAAGGGAGAGGAGAAGGAGGGGGAGAGGAGAGGAGGAGGAAGGGAGAGGAGAAGGATGGGGAGAGGAGAGGAGGAGGAAGGGAGAGGAGAAGGAGGGGGAGAGGAGAGGAGGAGGAAGGGAGAGGAGAAGGAGGGGGAGAGGGGAGGAGGAGGAAGGGAGAGGAGAAGGATGGGGAGAGGAGGAGGAAGGGAGAGGAGAAGGAGGGGGAGAGGGGAGGAGAGGACAGGAGAGGAGGAATCCTCAACAGAAGAGGAAAACTAAGTCTGCGTGTCACCGGGGGCAACAGGATCAGATAGAGCTCTTCAGCTGGGGAGATAGGAATTACATTAGGCTGTTTGACTGACAACATACACGTTTTATCAACAGGGGAACTCGTAACCATTCCTGCAGGATGTCTCCTATGCTGTATAATCCATGTGCTTTGAAAGTCAGGTCTAATGAAAGCAAGGGGTGAAAGATGACATAGTATCAGTAGTATGAAAGGTAAAATGTCTGGCGGGAATATTTAATTCTATGTGTTTGAACTTACTGGATATCATTAAAGATAGTGCATGTGTTATTGCAAATTGAACAATAGTAATGGCATCATTTTTTAGACACTAACTCCGCCATGGCTCGTTGACCGAAGTCTATGGGGAAATAAATGGGGGTTTTGGAGGGTTTTTGGATAAACGCCGAAAATAAGGTATGTTGTAAACACAGGCTTAGGAGATCTTATACGTTTTGTTCTATGAGATAATAATCTTCATGAGCTTACGTCACTTCTTGTGAATTCTGAAGTATTTATGTAATCAAAACAAGCACATAAAGCACATAAAAGCTTCATAATTCATAAAGGTCAGGTTAACTTACTAATTTTATCTCATAGAACAAAACGTATAAGATCTCCTAAGCCTGTGTAAACCTCAGACCTTATTTTCAGCGTTTATCCCAAAACCCCCTTAATTTCCCCCATAGGAATGAATGGCTGAACGAAACAGAGGTAACTCAAGCTAGCGAACTCTATTGGATGAAGTAGTACAGGGAATTCCACACTGTGCATGATGACATATTATACATATTTGATGGTATATCTTCCAATTTCTCTTCCTCTGTAGTTTAGAAAACCAGGTTAATTACAATATAAAAAGCATGAAAGCACTGTTTAAAGTGTTAAATACAGTATTGATTTTGATCTCTAAATATACATTATGTATTCGAAGCAATTTAAAAGCAGAACCGCTTTTTAATGGGAACACCTGAGCATCAGCGTTATAATTCAAAGATTACACATTTGTAGTTGTGTAATAAATTACTTCCTGACAAACTGTCATCAAATCAAAGTTATTTTTAAAATTTCTGCAGGAAATCCAATTAAATGAAATGGAGGAGCTAAAACAGGTTTGTTACTAAATAACTTGGTCCATGTGAGACATGTAGGACTAGATCCCTATAAGGAGAGAGTGAAGGAACGTGGTGTGTACTTAGCAGTAGGATGCAGGTACAAGGGGCAGGCAGAGGGGCTTAGCAAGGCACTGTGTGTCCTGCCTGTCCTGTGTGGACTAGACTGGACACAAAGACTCAATGGATTGGGCCTAGCTAACATCAGATAAATACTAACCCAGTCGAGTAGTGAGTAACACCAGAGAGAAGCAGCTGTAGAGGGGCTTGCCAATAGAGAGAGAGCACATCAGCCTAGCCAGAGAGTCAGACACAGGTAAGACCAGGGGTTCCCTGGTGAGTTTGTGTTTATGTGCAGTGTTTTACACTAACGCCGGCTTTTGGCTATAGAGTCGATTACAGACACATTTTCAGCCGGATAATTTTTCCATTTAAATTAACTACTTACTTTCCATTTCGCTAGTCAGAAAAAAGTCTGCCGAGCCCTTTCCCACTAGAATAAACGAAATTCATCTTCTAGCGATCTATTGATAAGATGACAGGCGCCTCACAAATTAAGCGATGACAGGAAAACGTTGCTGGTTTGACAGTCTGCTGTCTGTCCCTCCAGTTCAACATTTACCTGCTCAGTTGCAGTCTGCCATTGAAAACCATGCACATAAATGGCATGCTATTTGTTTTTGAACAATATGATTGGCCGTTCATTCAAACACCACCACGCTCCTGCCAGTCACAACTTTTACATTTTAGTCATTTAGCAGACGCTCTTACCCAGAATGACTTACAGGTGCAATTAGGGTTAAGTGCCTTGCTCAAGGGCACATCGGCAGATTTTCCACCTAGTCATCTCAGGGATTTGAACTAGCGGCCTTTCGGTTACTAGTCCAACGCTCTTAACCGCTAGGCTACCGTCTGCGAGCACGAGCACTTGAGACTGCATGACTTGATGCCTTCATACAACACAAGCAAGAAGCGCCCATCAATCTACTCGCTGAGCTTATTTATTTTAGGGAAATTGATTTACAAAAGTAAACCTTCAATAGTGAACATACTAGCAATATGCTGGCTACTGTTCATAGCCTGCAAAAAGAAAGCTACAAAAAGACACCAAGCATTCCTCTTGGCTAGCCTACTATAGCCATGACCATATCGCTTTTGGAGTTTGTCTTAAAGGGGCAGTGTCCTATTTTCAAATGTCTAAATTGCATACCTTAGAAACAAAAATTAATGCAATTTATACAATGCAATTCTAAAGAATAGAGTAATGACTTGCATTGATAAATAATATTACGCATATTTTTTATACATCATAATGAAATGTAGCCTATTAATAGCTGAATGTAGAGAGAAAGCATAACCCCAAGCCTATGCAAGAACTACACCATGTCGGGGCCAGTATAAATTTTGTTCGGGCCAGTAGATTTCATATGCAGCCACGAAGTGGTGGTGTATAGGCTGTTCACTGTGCTTTGATTGACAAACAACAAGTTTGACTCATTTATAAAATGTGGCGAACTGACTGAATAAAGTCAATCTCATATATATATATATATATATATATATATATATATATATATATATATATATATATATATATATATATATGTAATATACAGTACCAGTCAAAAGTTTGGACACACCTACTCATTCAAGGGTTTTTCTTTATTTTTACTATTTTCTACATTGTAGAATAATAGTGAAGACATCAAAACTATGAAATAACACATATGGAATCATGTAGTAACCAAAAAAGTGTTAAACCCTTTGCCTTGATGACAGCTTTGCACACTCTTGGCATTCTCTCAACCAGCTTCTTGAGGAATGCTTTTCCAACAGTCTTGAAGGAGTTCCCACATATGCTGAGCACTTGTTGGCTGCTTTTCCTTCACTCTGCGGTCCAACTCATCCCAAACCATCTGAATTGGGTTGAGGTTGGGTGATTGTGGAGGCCAGGTCATCTGATGAAACACTGCATCACTCTCCTTCTTGGTCAAATAGCCATTACACAGCCTGAAGGTGTGTTTTGGGCCATTGTCCTGTTGAAAAACAAATGATAGTCCCACTAAGCGCAAACCAGATGGGATGGCGCATCGCTGCAGAATGCTGTGGTAGCCATTCTGGTTAAGTGTGCCTTGAATTCTAAATAAATCACTGACAGTGTCACCAGCAAAGCACCCCCACACCATCACACCTCCTCCTCCGTGCTTCACGGTGGGAACCACACATGCGGAGATCATCCGTTCACCTACTCAGCGTCTCACAAAGACACAGCGGTTGGAACCAAAAATCTCACATTTGGACTCATCAGACCAAAGGACAGATTTCCACCGGTCTAATGTCCATTGCTCGTGTTTCTTGGCCCAAGCAAGTCTCTTCTTCTTATTGGTGTCCTTTAGTAGTGGTTTATTTGCAGCAATTCGACCATGAATGCCTGATTCACACAGTCTCCTCTGAACAGTTGATGTTGAGATGTGTCTGTTACTTGAACTCTGTGAAGCATTTATTTGGACTGCAATTTCTGAGGCTGGTAACTCTAATGAACTTATCCTCTGCAGCAGAGGTAAGTCTGGGTCTTCCTTTCCTGTGGCGGTCCTCATGAGAGCCAGTTTCATCATAGCACTTGATGGTTTTTGCGACTGCACTTGAAGAAAACTTCAAAGTTCTTAAAATGTTCTGTATTGACTGACCTTCATGTCTTAAAGTAATGATGGACTGTCGTTTCTCTTTGCTTATTTGAGCTGTTCTTGCCATAATATGGACTTGGTCTTTTACCAAATAGGGCTATCTTATGTATACCACCCCTACCTTGTCACAACACAACTGATTGGCTCAAATGCATTAAGAAGGAAAGAAATTACACAAATTAACTTTTAAGAAGGCGCACCATTTCAGGTGACTACCTCATGAACTTGGTTGAGAGAATGCCAAGAGTGTGCAAAGGTGTCATCAAGGCAAAGGGTGGCTAATTTGAAGAATCTCAAATATAAAATATATTTAGATTTGTTCAACCTCTTAAGGATCGGACCCTTTTTTTCAATTTTCGCCTAAAATGACATACCCAAGTCTAACTGCTTGTAGCTCAGGACCTGAAGCAAGGATATGCATATTCTTGATACCATTTGAAAGGAAACACTTTGACGTTTGTGGAAATGTGAAATTAATGTAGGACAATATAACACATTAGATCTGGTAAAAGATAATACAAACATAAAAACGTTTTTTTTTTTTTTTTTTTTAGCATCTTTGAAATGCAAGAGAAAGGCCACAATATAATATTGCAGTTTAGGCGCAATTTAGATTTTGGCCACTAGATGGCAGCAGTGTGTGTGCAAAGTTTCAGATTGATCCAGTGAAGTATTGCAATACTGGACTATTTTGTATCAAGTCTGCCCAAATGCACCGAAATGGCTAATTGATACATTTTCAAGTACATAACTATAGAGAACATACACAAATGATATGGTAATACAAAATGTAAGTTTACACACTCCCAGGAATGTCATACATGATGGATCATTAGCTTATACACTAACTTTCACACATCTAGATGGCCGGGCGTGGTGGGTGTGGAGCCAGAGACAGCAGGGGTTCAAACTGTAGAACCCAGTTCCTACATTTGAATATAAAAATTGATTTTATCAAACAAAACTATGTTACATTTTATCTCTGGGACCCTTAGGATGACAAATCAGAGCAAGATTACTGAACGTAAGTACATTATTTACCTTCAGAGGTGAATGTATCAAACCAGTTGCCGTGATAAGTTTTTTGTTGTTGTGCACTCTCCTCAAACAATAGCATGGTATTTTTTCACTGTAATAGCTACTCTAAACTGGACAGTGCCATTAGATTAACAGGAATTTAAGCTTTCTGCCCACATGTCTATATCCTGGAAAATTTGCTGTTATTTACAACAGTCATGCTAATCACATTAGCGCACGTTAGCTCGACTGTCCCGTATACGGGACACCGATCCCATGGAGGTTAACACTTTTTTGGTTACTACATGATTCCACGTGTTATTTCATAGTTTTGATGTCTTCACTATTATTCTACAATGTAGAAAATAGTAAAAATAAAGAAAAACCCTGGAATGAGTAGGTGTGTCCAAACTTTGACTGGTACTGTATATATACAGTACATGACCAAAAGTATGTGGACACCTGCTCGTCGAACATCACATTCCAAAATCATGGGCGTTAATATGGAGTTGGTCCTATATATAACAGCCTCCACTCTTCAGGGAAGGCTTTCCACTCAATGTTGGAACATTGCTGCAGGGACTTGCTTGCTTTCAGCCACAAGAGCATTAGTGAGGTCGGGCACTGATATTGGGCGATTAGGACTGGCTCGCAGTCGGCGTTCCAAATTATCCCAAAGGTGTTCTATGGGGTTGAGGTCAGGCCTCTATGCAGGCCAGTCAAGTTCTTCCACACCAATCTCGACAAACCATTTCTGTGTGGACCTCACTTTTTGCACAGGGGCATTGTCATGCTGAACCAGGAAAGGGCTTTCCCCAAACTGTTGCCACAAAGTAGGAAGCACAGAATCTTCTAGAATGTCATTGTATGCTGTAGTGTTAAGATTTCCCTTCACTGGAACTAAAGGGCCTAGCCCGAACCGTGAAAAACAGCCCCAGACCATTATTGCTCCTCCACCAAACTTTACAGTTGGCACTATGCATTCGGGCAGGTAGCATTCTCCTGGCATCCGCCAAACCCAGATTCGTCCGTCGGAGTGCCAGATGGTGAAGCGTGATTCATCACTCCAGAGAACGCCTGTCCACTGCTCCAGAGTCCAATGGCTGCGAGCTTTACACCACTCCAGCCGACGCTTGGCATTGCACGTGGTGATCTTAGGCTTGTGTGTGGCTTGTGTGCGGCAAACTTAATGATGTTGTTGGAGTCATGCTTGGCCACAAAGTCGTGGGTGAACAGGGAGTACAGGAGGGGACTAAGCACGCACCCTGAGGGGCCCCCGTGTTGAGGATCAGCGTGGCAGATGTGTTGTTACCTACCCTTACCCCCTGGGGGCGGCCTGTCAGGAAATCCAAGATCCAGTTGCAGCGGGAGGTGTTTAATCCCAGGGTCCTTAGCTTAGTGATGAGCTTTCTGGGCGCTATGGTGTTGAACGCTGAGCTGTAGTCAATGAACAGCATTCTCACATAGGTGTTCCTTTTGTCCAGATGGGAAAGGGCAGTGTGAAGTGCGATTGAGATTGCGTCATCTGTGGATGTGTTGGGGCGGTATGCGATTTGGAGTGGGTCTAGGGTCTCCGGGATGATGGTGTTGATGTGAGCCATGACCAGCCTTTCAAAGCACTTCATGGCTACCAACGTGAGTGCTACGGGGCGGTAGTCATTTAGGCAGGTTACCTTCGCTTTCTTGGGCACAGGAACTATTATGGTCTGCTTGAAACATGTAGGTATTACAGACTCGGTCAGGGAGAGGTGGAAAATGTCAGTGAAGACCCTTGCCAGTTGGTCCGCGCATGCTCTGAGTACACGTCCTGGTAATCCGCATTCTTCAGTGTTGCTTGCCTCGAAGCGAGCATAAAAGGCATTTAGCTTGTCTGGTAGGCTCGCTTCACTGAGGCATAGTGGGATTTCTTATAAGCGTCCGGATTAGTGTCCCGCTCCTTGAAAGTGGCAGCTCTAGCCTTACTTACATAAGTATTGAGACCCTTTGCTATGAGACTCGAAAGTGCATCCCGTTTCCATTGATTATCCTTGAGATGTTTCTACAACTTGATTGGAGTACACCTGTGGTGAATTTAATTGATTGGTGCATGTCAGAGCAACAACCAAGCCATGAGGTCGACAGAATTGTCTGTAGAGCTCCGAGACAGGATTGTGTCGAAGCACAGATCTGGGGAAGGGTACCAAAAAATGTCTGCAGCATTTGAAGGTCCGCACGAACACAGTGGCCTCCATCATTCTAAAATTGAAGAAGTTTTGAACCACCAAGACTTTTCCTAGAGCTGGCTGCCCGGCCAAACTGAGCAATCGGGGGAGAAGGGCCTTGGTCAGAGAGGTGACCAAAAACCAGATGGTCACTCTGACAGAGCTCCAGAGTTCCTCTGTGGAGATGGGAGAACCTTCCAGAAGGACAACCATCTCTGCAGCACTCCACCAATCAGGAATTTATGGTAGAGTTGCCAGACGGATGCCACTCCTCAGTAAAAGGCACATGACAGCCCGCTTGGAGTTTGCCAAAAGGCAACTAAAGGACTCTCAGACCATGAGAAACAAGATTCTCTGGTCTAATGAAACCAAGGTTGAACTCTTTGCCTGAATGCCAAGCGTCACATCTGGAGGAAACCTGGCACCATCCCTACGTTGAAGCATGGTGGTGGCAGCATCATGTTGTGGGGATGTTTTTCAGCGGCAGGGACTGGGAGACTAGTCAGGATCGAGGGAAAGATGAACGGAGCAAAGTACAGAGAGATCCTTGATGAAAATCTGCTCCAGAACGCTCAGGACCTAAGACTGGGGCCAAGGATCACCTTCCAACAGGACAACGACCCTAAGTACACAACCAAGATAATGCAGGAGTGGCTTCGGAACAAGTCTCTGAATGTCCTTGAGTGGCCCAGCCAGAGCCCAGACTTGAACCCGATCTAACATCTCTGGAGAGACCTGAAAATAGCTGTGCAGCGACGCTCCCCATCCAACCTGACAGAGCTTGAGAGGATCTGCAGAGAAGAATGGGAGAAACTCCCCAAATACAGGTGTGCCAAGCTTGTAGCGTCATACCCAAGAAGATTCAAGGCTGTAATCACTGTGTATGTGTGTTTGTGTGTGTGATGGGATGTATAGACAATATGGACAGTATATGGATAGAATATGTAGTATATCTGAAGAATAGTTTATGTACATCAATAGTTAAATAGGATAGGCCTTGACTAGAATACAGTATATACATACAGTGGGGAAAAAAAGTATTTAGTCAGCCACCAATTTTGTAAGTTCTCCCACTTAAAAATATGAGAGAGGCCTGTAATTTTCATCATAGGTACACGTCAACTATGACAGACAAATTGAGAAAAGAAAATCCAGAAAATCACATTGTAGGATTTTTAATGAATTTATTTGCAAATTATGGTGGAAAATAAGTATTTGGTCACCTACAAACAAGCAAGATTTCTGGCTCTCACAGACCTGTAACTTCTTCTTTAAGAGGCTCCTCTGTCCTCCACTCGTTACCTGTATTAATGGCACCTGTTTGAACTTGTTATCAGTATAAAAGACACCTGTCCACAACCTCAAACAGTCACACTCCAAACTCCACTATGGCCAAGACCAAAGAGCTGACAAAGGACACCAGAAACAAAATTGTAGACCTGCACCAGGCTGGGAAGACTGCATCTGCAATAGGTAAGCAGCTTGGTTTGAAGAAATCAACTGTGGGAGCAATTATTAGGAAATGGAAGACATACAAGACCACTGATAATCTCCCTTGATCTGGGGCTCCACGCAAGATCTCACCCTGTGGGGTCAAAATGATCACAAGAACGGTGAGCAAAAATCCCAGAACCACACGGGGGGACCTAGTGAATGACTTGCAGAGAGCTGGGACCAAAGTAAAAAAGCCTACCATCAGTAACACACTACGCCGCCAGGGACTCAAATCCTGCAGTGCCAGACGTGTCCCCCTGCTTAAGCCAGTACATGTCCAGGCCCGTCTGAAGTTTGCTAGAGTGCATTTGGATGATCCAGAAGAGGATTGGGAGAATGTCATATGGTCAGATGAAACCAAAATATAACTTTTTGGTAAAAACTCAACTCGTCGTGTTTGAAGGACAAAGAATGCTGAGTTGCATCCAAAGAACACCATACCTACTGTGAAGCATGGGGGTGGAAACATCATGCTTTGGGGCTGTTTTTCTGCAAAGGGACCAGGACGACTGATCCGTGTAAAGGAAAGAATGAATGGGGCCATGTATCGTGAGATTTTGAGTGAAAACCTCCTTCCATCAGCAAGGGCATTGAAGATGAAACGTGGCTGGGTCTTTCAGCATGACAATGATCCCAAACACACCGCCCGGGCAACGAAGGAGTGGCTTCGTAAGAAGCATTTCAAGGTCCTGGAGTGGCCTAGCCAGTCTCCAGATCTCAACCCCATAGAAAATCTTTGGAGGGAGTTGAAAGTCCGTGTTGCCCAGCGACAGCCCCAAAACATCACTGCTCTAGAGGAGATCTGCATGGAGGAATGGGCCAAAATACCAGCAACAGTGTGTGAAAACCTTGTGAAGACTTACAGAAAACGTTTGACCTGTGTCATTGCCAACAAAGGGTATATAACAAAGTATTGAGAAACTTTTGTTATTGACCAAATACTTATTTTCCACCATAATTTGCAAATAAATTCATGAAAAATCCTACAATGTGATTTTCTGGATTTTTTTTCTCATTTTGTCTGTCATAGTTGACGTGTACCTATGATGAAAATTACAGGCCTCTCTCATCTTTTTAAGTGGGAGAACTTGCACAATTGGTGGCTGACTAAATACTTTTTTTCCCCACTGTATGAAGTGGGTGAAACAGTGTGTAAACATTATTAAAGTGACCAGTGTTCCATGACTATGAGCATAGGGCAGCATCCTCTAAGCTGCATGGTAGAGTAACCGGCTAGTGACAGTGACTAAGTTCAGGGCAGGGTACTGGGCAGAGGCCGGCTAGTGGTGACTATTTAACAGTCTGATGGCCTTGAGATAGAAGCAGTTTTTCAGTCTCTCGGTCCCAGCTTTGATGCACCTGTACTGTCCTCGCCTTCTGGATAGTAGCGGGGTGAACAGGCCGTGGCTCAGATGGCTGGGTCCTTGATGATCTTCTTGGCCTTCCTGTGACACCGGGTGCTATAAATGTCTTGGAGGGCAGGCAGTGTGCCCCCGGTGATGGGTTGGGCAGACTGCACCACCCTATGGATAGCCCTGCGTTTGCGGACAGTGCAGTTGCCGTACCAGGCGGTGACACAGCCCGATAGGATGTCCTCAATGGTGCATCTGTAAAAGTTTGTGAGGGTCTTAGGGGCCAAGACACATTTTTTTGTTGCGCCTTCTTCACCAATCTGTATGTGTGGGTGGACCATTTCAGATTGTCAGTGATGTGTACGCAGAGGAACGTGAAGCTTTTCACCTTCTCCACTGCGGCCCCGTTGATGTGCATGAGGGCATGCTCCCTCTGCTGTCTCCTGAAGTCCACGATCAGCTCCTTCGTTTTGTTGACGCTGCAAACTTGATAATTGAGTTGGAGACGTGCATGGCCACACAGTCATGGGTAAACAGGGAGTACAGGAGGGGGCTGAGCACGCACCCTTGTGTTGAGGATCAGCGTAGTGGAGGTGTTGTTGCCCACCTTCATCACCTGGGTGCGGCCCATCAGGAAGTCCAGTACCCAGTTGCACAGGGCGGGGTTCGGACCCAAAGCCTGAGCTTAATGATAAGATTGGAGGGTACTATGGTGTTGAAGGCTGAGCTGTAGTCAATGAACAGCATTCTTACATAGGTATTCCTCTTGTCCAGATGGGATAGGGCAGTGTGCAGTGCTATGATCTTTAACTAGCTTCTCAAAGCACTTCATGAAAACAGAAGTGAGTGCTACGGGGAGATATTCATTTAGTTCAGTTACCATCGCTTTCTTGTGTACAGGAACAGTGGTGGACATCTTGAAGCAAGTGGGGACAACAGACTGGGATAGGGAGAGATGGAAATTGTCCGTAAACACTCCAGCCAGCTGGTCTGCGCATGCTCTGAGGACGTGGCTAGGGATGCCGTCTGGGCCAGCAGCCTTGCGAGTGTTAACACGCTTGAATGTCTTACTCACGTCGGCCACAGAGAACGAGAGCTCACAGTTCACGGGAGCGTTGGTGTTTTCCTCGAAGCGGGCGAAGAAGGTGTTGAGCAAGATGTCGGTGTCCGCGAAGTGGCTGGTTTTCCCTTTATAATCCTTGATTGTCTGGAGTCCCTGCAACATATGTCTCGTGTCTGAGCCGTTGAATTGCAACTCCACTTCGTCTCTGTACTGACGTTTTTCCTTACAAAGTGCATAACTGGACTGTTTGTACTCAACCATGTTCACAGTCACCTTGCCGTGGTTAAATGTGGTGGTTTCGCGCTTTCAGTTTTACGTGAATGCTGCCATCTAGTCACGGTTTTTGGTTTGGATAGGTTTTAACCGTCACAGTGGGAACAACATCCCCTATACACTTCCTGATGAACTCAGTCATCATGTCAGTGTATACGTCAATATTATTCTCAGAGGCAACCCGAAAATATCCCAGTCAGCGTGATCAAAACAATCTTGAAGCATGGATTCCGATTGGTCAGACCAGTATTGAACAGTCCTTACCACGGGTACTTCCTGTTTGAGTTTCTGCCTATATGAAAGGAGGAGCAGGATGGAGGCGTGATCTGATTTGCCGAAGGGAGGGCGGGGGAGGGCCGTCCCGGAAGGGAGAGTAGCAATGGTCGAGAGTAGTTCCTTGAGAGCCATCGTGGTATCGGCTTGAGAGTGAATATACACGGCTGTGAGGTCGGCATTTGATTGTGAGGTATTCTAGGTCGGGTGAACAAAAGGACTTGAGTTCCTGTACGTTACCACAATCACACCATGAGTAGTTTATGTTGAAATATACACCTCCTTCTTTTTATTTCCCGGAGAGTTCTTTATTCCTGTCTGCGCGATGTACTGAGAACCCAGCTGGCTGTATGGACGGGGACAGTATATCCGGAGAGAGGCATGATTCCGTGAAACAGAGTATGTTACAGTCCCTGGTGTCTCTCTGGAAGGAGATCCTCGACCTGAGCTCGACTAGATTATTGTCCAGGGACTGAACATTAGCGAGTAATATACTCTGAAGCGGTGGATGGTATGCACGCCTCCTGAGTCGAACTAAAAGTCCACTCCGAATACCTCTTCTCCGCCGGCGGCATCTTGGAGCAGTCTCTGGGATAAGTGGAATTGCCTTGGGAGTACGAACAAAGTGTCCAATTCAGGAAAGTTGTATTTACCGCCACTCTAATATCCCAAAGTTATTTCCGGCTGTATGTAATAGTGCAAAGAACTTTCTGAGCAAAAATGTTAGAAATCTAAAAAATACTGCAACGTTGCTTAGGAGCCATGAACAGTCTATCGGCGCCATCTTGCTATTCCCTGTGCCTGCTGCTGGCCTGGCACTGCCCCTGAAGCTCAGCCAGTGGCCACTGACCGGGGGCACCGCCAGCGCTCAGGCACATGGACCAGGCAGGGGTACACAGGCAGGCTTTGTCCAAAAGGGTACCCTATTCCCTATATAGTCCACTACTTTAGGCCAGAGACATCTCAAGCCAAAAAGTAATGCACAATAGACAGAGCTGATAGATTGCAGCAAGCCAGCGGGGCCCATTGGGTTAGCAAGGCACTCAGAGGCAGCAGCACGGGTGAGCTGAGCATGCCAACGTGTGTTTCAGTCTGTGTCACAGCCCCACTGTTTCATTATAAATGGGAAACTTTAGAAGAACACAGGGTTTATTTCCAAACCATGATCACAGCTTCCAATGCACAATGGAATGCTGTTGTCTTCCTGCTGGACTTACTCAGTTATTAACTTTGCTTCACTCACGTGGCAGGCCTAGGCTTTGTCTGCTGTTGTCTTCCTGCTGGACTTACTCAGTTATTAACTTTGCTTCACTCACGTGGCAGGCCTAGGCTTTGTCTGCTGTTGTCTTCCTGCTGGACTTACTCAGTTATTAACTTTGCTTCACTCACGTGGCAGGCCTAGGCTTTGTCTGCTGTTGTCTTCCTGCTGGACTTACCCAGTTATTAACTTTGCTTCACTCACGTGGCAGGCCTAGGCTTTGTCTGCCCAGAGACTAGTTGGTCTCTGTACTGTATCTCTTGACTTGTACTTACTAATAGGCTAACTGTTTGTCAAAGCACCCATCCAGTCAGTGGAAGAGCTTTGCCTACATACAGACTAATAATGAGAGCTGGTTGATTACATTTACATTTCAGTAATTTAGGAGACGCTCTTGTCCAGAGCGACTTAAAGGAGCAATTAGGGTTAAGTGCCTTGCTCAAAGGCACATCGACAGATTTTTCACCTACTCGGCTCAGGGATTCGAAACCAGCGACCTTTCGGTTACTGGCCCAATGCTCTTAACCGCTAGGCTTCCTGCCGCCCTATATGATTAAATGGCATGGTTAATAAACACAAGACAGATTGATTAATCCAGTTAGAGGTTAATACATTTAGTGCTCTGAGCAGTTAGATGCTTTTTGTAAGCATGTCTGTGGGATGAGCTAATTCCCACAGTAGCTGACATTTGCCTGTGCGCCAGTACATCTTTCTGCATCGTTACAACTTACACAGTTGTAATGTGTCAACAAATCAAAGCTGACCCACAAACAAGGCTTGTTTAGAAGACAGACGGTTCAGTGTGTAGATAGTGGAGATAGTGGCGTGGAATTGTTGTTTAGCTGGTAGTCTCTGGTGGCAGACAAATTGAGTAGCTGGCCAGCGTGCAGCCGGCACGCAAGATTTGGGTCTGGGTTTGGAGATGCAGGATCTTAATCTGAGCAAGTTTGCTACAGCAGGAGAATAATCCTGAAGCAACAGGAAATGCAAATTATTATGTGGATTGTAATTAATGGACATTTGTGTAGGGGTTGATAAATTTTTTGTAAGGGAAAATCAAGTTGGAAATTTCAAAGTGGGAATTACAAACATCAGAAGCCTTATTAAACCTCAAATACATTACACGTTTAAAATGTCCTGCATTGCAGGAAAGTTATCCTGCAATAGGGTGATCAAATTAAGATCCTACATCTGTAAGGCCTATGTTGCTGGGGTAGTGAACTAAGGGTTGTTACTGTATGTAGAAAAGGCATTTATATAATGCTGGTATGGTCCTACCCTTCATTGTAGCTCATTTTCATAAGCAAATCAAGCCTGGACAAGAATGGCTCTATTGCAGCCTTCCACCTCACACAAATGCTACCACAGACTCAGTCAGGCGTATCCCCCAAGATGCAAAGTCTCTTCTTTAGGTCTAGGTTATTAGGTGACTGGGTTGTGATTCACCGCCACTAGCTCTTACATGCTAACTGCTTCCCGCTAACTGCTTCCCGCTATATCTGACTCCTAGCGAGGAGGAGAAAAAATAATGTGGCTTCAAACAAGAAAGCGACTAACAAGCGAATGCAATCCTGCTATTTAAATCCCCTGCTTGCCGGCATAATGAGTCCCTCCCCGTCAAGAGCAGCAGAAGGAGAGGAAAACAACATCAACAAAGCTTCTCTTCCTATAGCTTTATTAACAACTAACCTTTGAGAAGTCATTTATGTACATCATTCATTCAGTCAGTCCCTTCTTCTTCTTCTTCTTCTTCTTCTTCTTCTTCTTCTTCTTCTTCTTCTTCTTCTTCTTCTTCTTCTTCTTCTTCTTCTTCTTCTTCTTCTTCTTCTTCTTCTTCTTCTTCTTCTTCTTCTTCTTCTTCTTCTTCTTCTTCTTCTTCTTCTTCTTCTTCTTCTTCTTCTTCTTCTTCTTCTTCTTCTTCTTCTTCTTCTTCTTCTTCTTCTTCTTCTTCTTCTTCTTCTTCTTCTTCTTCTTCTTCTTCTTCTTCTTCTTCTTCTTCTTCTTCTTCTTCTTCTTCTTCTTCTTCTTCTTCTTCTTCTTCTTCTTCTTCTTCTTCTTCTTCTTCTTCTTCTTCTTCTTCTTCTTCTTCTTCTTCTTCTTCTTCTTCTTCTTCTTCTTCTTCTTCTTCTACTTCTTCAGTCCACCTGCCGACAGCTCACCCGCCACAACATGAAAAGAGGTTGGAGTCATTAAAACTCGTTTTTCAACCACTCCACACATTTCTTGTTAACAAACTATAGTTTTGGCAAGTCGGTTAGGGCATCTACTTTGTGCATGACACAAGTAATTTTTACAACAATTGTTTACAGACAGATTATTTCACTTATAATTCACTGTATCACAATTCCAGTGGGTCAGAAGTTTACATACACTAAGTTGACTGTGCCTTTAAACAGCTTGAAAATTCCAGAAAATGATGTCATGGCTTTAGAAGCTTCTGAGAGGCTAATTGACATCATTTGAGTCAATTGGAGGTGTACCTGTGGATGTATTTCAAGGCCTACCTTCAAACGCAGTGCCTCTTTGCTTGACATCATGGGAAAATCAAAAGAAATCAGCCAAGACCTCAGAAAAAAAATTGTAGACCTACACATGTCTGGTTCATCCTTGGGAGCAATTTCCAAATGCCTGAAAGTACCACGTTCATCTGTACAAACAATAGTACGCAAGTATAAACACCATGGGACCACGCATCCATCATACCGCTCAGGAAGGAGACTCGTTCTGTATCCTAGAGATGAACGTACTTTGGTGCGAAAAGTGCAAATCAATCCCAGAAGAACAGCAAAGGACCTTGTGAAGATGCTGGAGTAAACAGGTACAAAAGTATCTATATCCACAGTAAAACAAGTCCTATATCGACATAACCTGAAAGGCCGCTCAGCAAGGAAGAAGCCACTGCTCCAAAACCGCCATAAAAAAGCCAGACTACGGTTTGCAACTGCACATGGGGACAAAGATCGTATTTTTTGGAGAAATGAATGAAACAAAAATAGAAATGTTTGGCCATAATGACCATCGTTATGTTTGGAGGAAAAAGGGGGACGCTTGCAAGCCGAAGAACACCATCCCGTGAAGCACGGGGTTGGCAGCATCATGCTGTGGGGGTGCTTTGCTGCAGGAGGGACTGGTGTACTTCACAAAATAGATGGCATCATGAGGAAGGAAAATGATGTGGATATATTGAAGCAACATCTCAAGACATCAGTCAGGAGGTTAAAGCTTGGTCGCAAATGGGTCTTCCAAATGGACAATGACCCCAAGCATACTTACAAAGTTGTGGCAAAATGGCTTAAGGACAACAAAGTCAAGTTATTGGAGTGGCCATCACAAAGCCCTGACCTCAATCCTATAGAACATTTGTGGGCAGAACTGAAAAAGCGTGTGTGAGCAAGGAGGCCTACAAACCTGACTCAGTTACACCAGCTCTGTCAGGAGGAATGGGCCAAAATTCAACCAACTTATTGTGGGAAGCTTGTGGAAGGCTACCCGAAACGTTTGACCCAAGTTAAACAATTTAAAGGCAATGCTACCAAATACTAATTGAGTATAAGTAAACTTCTGACCCCACTGGGAATGTGATGAAAGAAATAAAAGCTGAAAGAAATCATTCTCTCTACTATTATTCTGACATTTCACATTCTTAAAATAAAGTGGTGATCCTAACTGACCTAAGACAGGGAATTTTTACTAGGATTAAACGTCAGGAATTGTGAAAAACTGAGTTTAAATGTATTTGGCTAAGGTGTATGTAAACTTCTGACTTCAACTGTATATACCACAGGGGAGTTGGAAGGGGGTTAGGGAGGTGGGGGTGGGGGTGCTGCCTGCCTGTGTTCTAAAGCCCTAAAGGGCAAAAGGCTAAGGGGCTTGAGGAGAAAAGAGCTGCTGCAGGAGCCTGATTACACCTCCAGTGGGATACACTCTGGGTAGCGTCACAAATGGCACTTTATTCCCTATGTAGTGTACTGCATTTGACGGTCCAAAGTAGTGCACTGTAAGGAACACTTTTTCATTTGGGATTCACATCTGCTCTACCCTGCTCTACTCTACTCTGTTCTGCTCTACTCTGTTCTGTTCTACTCTGCACTACTTTGCTCTGCTCTGCTCTGTTCTACTCTGCACTACTCTGCTCTACTCTGCTCTGTTCTACTCTGCACTACTCTACTCTACTCTGCTCTGCTCTACTCTGCTCTGCTCTGTTTTACTCTCTACTCTGCTATGCTCTCCTCTCTACTCTGCTCTACTCTGCTCTCTACTCTGCTCTACTCTGCTCTACTCTGCTCTACTCTGCTCTGTTATTCTCTGCTCTACTCTGCTCTACTCTGCTCTGTTATTCTCTGCTCTACTCTGCTCTACTCTGCTCTCTACTCTGCTCTGCTCTGTTCTACTCTTCTCTGCTCTCTGCTCTACTCTGCTCTGCTCTACTCTGCTCTACTCTCTGCTCTGCTTTACTCTCTGCTCTACTCTACTCTCTACTCTGAACTCTGAACTCTGCTCTGCTCGGCACCTCCACAGCACTATGCACACACTCAAACAAAGGAAGCAGCATGGCTGGTGCAGGCAGGGAAGGTAGGAGGAAGGATAGGAGGTGGCCTTGTCCCTGGCTTATAGCCTAGGCCAGCTCTTTTATGGCCATGCTCATATAGTATAGCGCTCCTGGGACACCTCAGAGCAGCCCACCCACCTCCCTCAGCCCATCCCAGCACACGCCAGGCCCTCTATTAGCTAACAGGCTCCCAGGCCCCAGTGGCCCCTAGGAACTCACTGTTTATGGGCTGAGGGATCAATACTCTCCCCAGAAGTGTATATTAAAGTCTGAACTGGCTGAGTAGCCTATCAGTTGATCACCGATGGAGGTGGGGGGAGGGACGCAGGATGACAATGAGCAGGTTTTGACAGCTATGGGCTGGGGGGAGGGGTGTGTGTAAACTGACCAGACGTAGTGGAGAGGGACTGTAAATCTCCACTGTACTGTACAGACACACCTGGAACACCCGTCCAATCCAGACGTATGCAAATGACGAATTCAAAGAAGCTGCTGATTATTCCAGCCACATCTCTCTCTCACCCGTGGCTTGATTCTCTCTGCTGCCCTCTCCTCTCTTCCTGCTGAGAAATGCAAATGTAGAGCGTACCGAACGATGTAGGCTTGTGTCCGACACGTTTCACCCCCTGGGCGTCCCCACCGACACACACGCACATGCACATGCACACACACATACACACACATACACACACACACACACACACGGTTCCCAGCTACCTCGTCCAGCTTCACACTAATTACCCTTGTAGTAGCGCTACGTCTGATCATCCTTGATTTTGGGATGCGCTGCTACTGCTTCTACTACTGCTGCTACTGCTCCTACTACTGCTCCTACTACTGCTTCTACTGCTCCTACTACTGCTGCTACTGCTCCTACTACTGCTCCTACTACTGCTGCTACTGCTCCTACTACTGCTCCTACTACTGCTGCTACTGCTCCTACTACTGCTTCTACTGCTTCTACTACTGCTGCTACTGCTCCTACTACTGCTGCTACTGCTCCTACTACTGCTGCTACTGCTCCTACTACTGCTACTACTGCTCCTACTACTGCTGCTACTGCTCCTACTACTGCTGCTACTGCTCCTACTACTGCTGCTACTGCTTCTACTACTGCTGCTACTGCTTCTACTGCTACTGCTCCTACTACTGCTGCTACTGCTCCTACTACTGCTGCTACTGCTCCTACTACTGCTGCTACTGCTCCTACTACTGCTTCTACTGCTCCTACTACTGCTGCTACTGCTCCTACTACTGCTGCTACTGCTCCTACTACTGCTGCTACTGCTCCTACTACTGCTGCTACTGCTCCTACTACTGCTACTACTGCTCCTACTACTGCTGCTACTGCTCCTACTACTGCTGCTACTGCTCCTACTACTGCTGCTACTGCTTCTACTACTGCTGCTACTGCTTCTACTGCTACTGCTCCTACTACTGCTGCTACTGCTCCTACTACTGCTGCTACTGCTACTGCTGCTACTGCTACTGCTCCTACTACTGCTTCTACTGCTCCTACTACTGCTGCTACTGCTCCTACTACTGCTGCTACTGCTCCTACTACTGCTGCTACTACTACTACTACTGCTGCTACTGCTCCTACTACTGCTGCTACTGCTCCTACTACTGCTGCTACTGCTCCTACTACTGCTGCTACTGCTCCTACTACTGCTCCTACTACTGCTGCTACTGCTCCTACTACTGCTGCTACTGCTCCTACTACTGCTGCTACTGCTCCTACTACTGCTGCTACTACTACTACTACTGCTGCTACTGCTCCTACTACTGCTGCTACTGCTCCTACTACTGCTGCTACTGCTCCTACTACTGCTGCTACTGCTCCTACTACTGCTGCTACTGCTCCTACTACTGCTACTACTGCTACTGCTGCTACTGCTGCTACTACTGCTCCTACTGCTCCTACTACTGCTTCTACTGCTCCTACTACTGCTTCTACTGCTCCTACTACTGCTGCTACTGCTCCTACTACTGCTGCTACTGCTCCTACTACTGCTGCTACTGCTCCTACTACTGCTGCTACTGCTCCTACTACTGCTGCTACTGCTCCTACTACTGCTGCTACTGCTCCTACTACTGCTGCTACTGCTCCTACTACTGCTTCTACTGCTCCTACTGCTGCTGCTACTGCTCCTACTACTGCTGCTACTGCTCCTACTACTGCTGCTACTGCTCCTACTACTGCTTCTACTGCTACTGCTGCTACTGCTCCTACTACTGCTGCTACTGCTCCTACTACTGCTGCTACTGCTCCTACTACTGCTGCTACTGCTCCTACTACTGCTTCTACTGCTCCTACTACTGCTTCTACTGCTTCTACTACTGCTGCTACTACTGCTCCTACTGCTCCTACTACTGCTTCTACTGCTCCTACTACTGCTTCTACTGCTCCTACTACTGCTTCTACTGCTCCTACTACTGCTGCTACTGCTCCTACTACTGCTGCTACTGCTCCTACTACTGCTTCTACTGCTCCTACTACTGCTGCTACTGCTCCTTCTACTGCTGCTACTGCTGCTACTACTGCTCCTACTACTGCTGCTACTACTGCTGCTACTGCTCCTACTACTGCTGCTACTGCTCCTACTACTGCTTCTACTACTGCTGCTACTGCTACTGCTGCTACTGCTCCTACTACTGCTGCTACTGCTCCTTCTACTGCTGCTACTGCTCCTACTACTGCTGCTACTGCTCCTACTACTGCTTCTACTGCTACTGCTTCTACTGCTCCTACTACTGCTGCTACTGCTGCTACTGCTCCTACTACTGCTGCTACTGCTCCTACTACTGCTGCTACTGCTCCTACTACTGCTTCTACTGCTCCTACTACTGCTGCTACTGCTCCTACTACTGCTGCTACTGCTGCTACTACTGCTCCTACTACTGCTCCTACTACTGCTGCTACTGCTCCTACTACTGCTTCTACTGCTCCTACTACTGCTGCTACTGCTCCTACTACTGCTTCTACTGCTCCTACTACTGCTGCTACTGCTCCTACTACTGCTGCTACTGCTCCTACTACTGCTGCTACTGCTCCTACTACTGCTGCTACTGCTCCTACTACTGCTTCTACTGCTCCTACTACTGCTGCTACTGCTCCTACTACTGCTGCTACTGCTCCTACTACTGCTTCTACTGCTTCTACTACTGCTGCTACTGCTACTGCTGCTACTGCTCCTACTACTGCTGCTACTGCTCCTACTACTGCTGCTACTGCTCCTACTACTGCTGCTACTGCTCCTACTACTGCTGCTACTGCTCCTACTACTGCTGCTACTGCTCCTACTACTGCTGCTACTACTGCTACTACTGCTTCTACTGCTTCTACTGCTACTGCTGCTACTGCTGCTACTACTGCTGCTACTGCTCCTACTACTGCTGCTACTGCTCCTACTACTGCTTCTACTGCTCCTTCTACTACTACTACTGCTGCTACTGCTCCTACTACTGCTTCTACTGCTCCTACTACTGCTGCTACTACTACTACTACTACTACTACTACTACTACTACTGCTACTGCTCCTACTACTGCTGCTACTGCTCCTACTACTGCTTCTACTGCTCCTACTACTGCTGCTACTGCTCCTACTACTGCTGCTACTGCTCCTACTACTGCTGCTACTGCTCCTACTACTGCTGCTACTGCTGCTACTACTGCTGCTACTGCTTCTACTACTGCTGCTACTGCTCCTACTACTGCTTCTACTACTGCTTCTACTGCTCCTACTACTGCTGCTACTGCTCCTACTACTGCTTCTACTGCTCCTACTACTGCTTCTACTACTGCTGCTACTGCTCCTACTACTGCTTCTACTACTGCTGCTACTACTGCTGCTACTGCTGCTACTGCTCCTACTACTGCTCCTACTACTGCTCCTACTACTGCTGCTACTGCTGCTACTACTGCTGCTACTGCTTCTACTACTGCTGCTACTGCTGCTACTACTGCTACTACTGCTGCTACTACTGCTCCTACTACTGCTGCTACTGCTCCTACTACTGCTCCTACTACTGCTGCTACTGCTCCTACTACTGCTGCTACTGCTCCTACTACTGCTGCTACTACTGCTCCTACTACTGCTGCTACTGCTCCTACTACTGCTGCTACTGCTCCTACTACTGCTCCTACTACTGCTGCTACTGCTCCTACTACTGCTGCTACTGCTCCTACTACTGCTTCTACTGCTCCTACTACTGCTGCTACTGCTCCTACTACTGCTGCTACTGCTGCTACTACTGCTGCTACTGCTCCTACTACTGCTGCTACTGCTCCTACTACTGCTGCTACTGCTCCTACTACTGCTTCTACTGCTCCTACTACTGCTGCTACTGCTCCTACTACTGCTGCTACTGCTCCTACTACTGCTTCTACTGCTTCTACTACTGCTGCTACTGCTACTGCTGCTACTGCTCCTACTACTGCTGCTACTGCTCCTACTACTGCTTCTACTGCTTCTACTACTGCTGCTACTGCTTCTACTGCTGCTGCTACTGCTCCTACTACTGCTGCTACTGCTCCTACTACTGCTTCTACTGCTTCTACTACTGCTGCTACTGCTACTGCTGCTACTGCTTCTACTACTGCTATAACTGCTACTGCTCCTACTGCTCCTACTACTGCTTCTACTGCTACTGCTGCTACTGCTCCTACTACTGCTTCTACTGCTGCTACTGCTCCTACTACTGCTTCTACTGCTGCTACTGCTCCTACTACTGCTTCTACTGCTCCTACTACTGCTACTACTGCTACTGCTCCTACTACTGCTGCTACTGCTCCTACTACTGCTTCTACTGCTCCTACTACTGCTGCTACTACTACTACTACTACTACTACTACTACTACTGCTACTGCTCCTACTACTGCTGCTACTGCTCCTACTACTGCTTCTACTGCTCCTACTACTGCTGCTACTGCTCCTACTACTGCTACTACTGCTCCTACTACTGCTGCTACTGCTCCTACTACTGCTGCTACTGCTCCTACTACTGCTCCTACTACTGCTGCTACTGCTCCTACTACTGCTGCTACTGCTCCTACTACTGCTTCTACTGCTCCTACTACTGCTGCTACTGCTCCTACTACTGCTGCTACTGCTCCTACTACTGCTGCTACTGCTCCTACTACTGCTGCTACTGCTCCTACTACTGCTGCTACTGCTCCTACTACTGCTGCTACTGCTCCTACTACTGCTGCTACTGCTCCTACTACTGCTGCTACTGCTCCTACTACTGCTGCTACTGCTCCTACTACTGCTTCTACTGCTCCTACTACTGCTGCTACTGCTGCTACTACTGCTCCTACTACTGCTGCTACTGCTCCTACTACTGCTGCTACTGCTCCTACTACTGCTTCTACTGCTCCTACTACTGCTGCTACTGCTCCTACTACTGCTGCTACTGCTCCTACTACTGCTTCTACTGCTTCTACTACTGCTGCTACTGCTACTGCTGCTACTGCTCCTACTACTGCTGCTACTGCTCCTACTACTGCTGCTACTGCTCCTACTACTGCTTCTACTGCTCCTACTACTGCTGCTACTGCTCCTACTACTGCTGCTACTGCTCCTACTACTGCTGCTACTGCTCCTACTACTGCTGCTACTGCTCCTACTACTGCTGCTACTGCTCCTACTACTGCTTCTACTGCTCCTACTACTGCTGCTACTGCTCCTACTACTGCTGCTACTGCTCCTACTACTGCTGCTACTGCTACTGCTGCTACTGCTCCTACTACTGCTGCTACTGCTCCTACTACTGCTTCTACTGCTTCTACTACTGCTGCTACTGCTACTGCTGCTACTGCTCCTACTACTGCTGCTACTGCTCCTACTACTGCTGCTACTGCTCCTACTACTGCTGCTACTGCTCCTACTACTGCTTCTACTGCTCCTACTACTGCTTCTACTGCTTCTACTACTGCTGCTACTGCTACTGCTGCTACTGCTCCTACTACTGCTTCTACTGCTTCTACTACTGCTGCTACTGCTCCTACTACTGCTGCTACTGCTCCTACTACTGCTTCTACTGCTCCTAC